>NC_062189.1:4746809-4761809 GCF_912470025.1 Vespa velutina | reverse complement strand
TCTCTCTCTCTCTCTCTCTCTCTCTCTCTCTCTCTCTCTCTCTCTCTTTCTCTCTTCTCTTCTCCGCTTCCTTTCTCACACGAACACGTTAGTATACCAATGTACCTTCCGCCCTTTGAATTCTTAAGAGCGTACTCGACACTTGGAAAGATGGCTCTGAGCGTTCAATGAGGCCAATACCGCGAAAGTGCCGTCCTTAACGAGGTTACAGGGTACTCTTACTGTCTCGTTCCCTTCTTACTCAGCGTTCACCAGGGGTGGTTGATTTGGGCGCGAAATTGCCCGACAAAATCAAATTTCATTTTGCCGGAGGCGTGTCTGGACAATCGAGCAAGCAAGTGGCCAACGGTCAATCTGACTATCTCGTCAACCAATTTTGCGCGGTGATTACTTTGCTCTCGCTTCTGCTTCAGCTCGAGCGAGTACTCTCGCGTTGTTTAACTCGTCCCGCAAGATGTTGAGATAGGCGTCTTTCCTTTTGCCTTCTTTTTTTTTTCCTTTCGTTCTTTTCTTATCCTTCGTGGCGTCTTTAAGATCGTAACTTATAGTTGCGCTAAAAGCACACGTTTAACGAGAATAGTTTAGCATGGCGTCGACTTCTAAGCGCCGCTAATAAATTAATCTTTCTTTATCAAAGCGACGCCCCGTGAATCGTTTATCTTTGAATATTTTGTTATTACAAATCACGATGGTAATTTGTAGGTGCGTAAATACGCTCCTAACGTCTCTATACTAGTCTAACACCTGTATACGTATACCTCTCTTGATCTTTGAAATATATGTTTATAGGTATGCTTAAGCAAAATCGATAGGTTCGAAAAATC
The DNA here is from genome assembly GCF_912470025.1 of Vespa velutina. Taxonomy (NCBI): domain Eukaryota; kingdom Metazoa; phylum Arthropoda; class Insecta; order Hymenoptera; family Vespidae; genus Vespa; species Vespa velutina. Next base: position 4,760,985 of record NC_062189.1, on the reverse strand, counting down.
GGATCGTACGTTTCTCTCGTCATAATTCCTGACCGCGCGTGAACGAACAAGAGAAAGAGAGGGAGAGAGAGAGAGAGAGAGAGAGAGAGAGAGAGAGAGAGAGAGAGAGAGAGAGAGAGAGAGAGAAAGAGAAAAGCAAGATTGGGTCCAAGTTCATAAGAATTCCTGGAAAGGCGGCGTTCTTCCTTGGGCCTCTTTCATCTGGACCGCGGCCCACTTGGATCTTTAATATCTCTTCTACTCTTCTTTTCTCTTCTTCACGCGCTTCACGCTCTTCCTTCTTTCTTTCTCTTATTAGCCGATTAACATGTACACCATAAATGTACTCCTTTGATTATTCTCATGTTAGTGTCACGTTATTGGAAATATATATCCACTTTATCCGTTAAAAATCGCAAATATTTCATTCGATGAAATTAAATGCATTCAAATTAATTTCTATTCAAAGTAAAATCATATCGATGAATAGAAAGAGAACTTTTAATATGATTTTTTTATTTTATGTATTATTTGCAACGATAATCGGTTAAATATTTTTCTTTGTCAATTAAAAAATTAAATTTTTTTTCTTTTTTTTCTTTCCTCTCTCTGAATAATTTGATTCATATTAAATAACGAATGATTTATACGTTTCTCGAATTTCGAAATATGAAGTTTCATTTTCGAAAATCGTCGTCATCATCGACGCCATTGACGAACAAATCGATCGAGACCGCGATTGTGATTAATTAACACGTCGAAGCTGTTCGAGCACGATCGTCCAAATCGAAACCCAGCGACGTCCTTCTCGCGACGTAATCAAATTTCGTATGGAAAGAGCTCGGCAACTGTGAACCACCAGCGCGTGTTTTAATTCGGTCGTGTAGTTCGAAAATTTTTTAGATCGTGAAACACAGTCGAATTTATACATTTCGGTATTCGTGCACAGTATCCATACACGAATACCGCCTTCCTTCATCGTTCTGTTAACTCATGCATCGAAATGTCTCTTTCGAAATAAATTGATACGTTTTGTTCCCGCGAAAGTAAAAAAGCTTTTCTTCTTTCAGTAACGTTAATCATTTTTTCTTTTTTCTTTCTTTCTCTCTTTTTTCTTTTTTTTTTTTTTTTGTTTTGTTTTGTTTTACCAATATCGACTAATTTTTTTTTTTCTTTTGTTTTATCTTTTGTTTACCACGAAATAATTCTCTTTGTAAGTTTTATCACGAATTTCAATACATCCTTTACGAAATCGTAAAGAGATAGATAAAAAAGAAAAAAGAAAAAAATAAAACTAATTCCAAACGTAAATTAAATCTATCATATTATTCAATTGTCAATCCATTGACATCAGATTCTCTTTGATTTCAGGTAAGTTTCTCTCTGTGGATGCTGACATTGATGCGCGCCGGGGGTTGTATAATAATAAGAGTCACGCGAGAGTTTGGTGAGTCGATTAAAAAAAAAAAAAAAAGAAAAAAAAAAGAAGAAAACATCGATTAAAGATAAAGAATAAAAAAGAAAAGAAGAAAAAGAAAAATTAATGTACGTAGATAAAACGTCAAGATGAAACGTAGCATTAGAGCCATCTTTAAAAGGAACAAGGAATGCGTAAGATGGATTATTCGGTATCTTCGACCGAAAACAAAAACGAAAACGATATCGATATCTATATCGATAAAGAGGGGTCGGTGTGGCCGTGATCGATGAGAAGCGCGGTGCGTTTGAACGAGGAAATGATTCCTCCGCTTGTATGTACGCGCGCACGAAGAGAAACCTACGACGCAGTTGCGCGTACCTACCGCGGACGCAACTGCGTCGTTCGTATAAGGATAAGAGAGGCGGGAGGAAGAGGAGGCGCGTGGAACGGCGCCGGAGGGGGAAGGAACAAGCAGAGAGAGAGAGAGAGAGAGAGAGAAAGAGAGAGAGAGAAAGAGAGAGAATGAGAGAGGAGAAGCTTGTGCGCGACTCTGTGGAAGCTACGGCGTGTGGTCACGTGGTATAGCGCGTTCGTCGTGTCTCGCGTCCCTCTTTAACGCGCTAGCGCGCGTATGCGTGTGTTCACCGGTAGCGTTCGTTGTGTGTATCTTTATGTCCCTCACTTCATATATATATATACACACATATACATATGTATACATATATATATATAAAAAGATATATATATAAATGTATGTATATGAATGTATGGGTGTAAATAGGTATACGTGTGTACATATGTGTATTGTGGGCGCGCGCGCGCAAAGGGCCGGGAGTGCCCGTTGGAGAGGAGTGGTATGCGGCAAACGTTTTCCTCGGTTCCCACGGAGCGACGCCTCCCTCTCTTTCTTTCTCGCTCTTCTTTTCTCTTCTTTTCTCTTCTCTTCTCTTCTCTTCTTTTCTCTTCTCTTCCCTTTTCTCTTTTCTTCTTCTTCTCTTCTTCTCTTCTCTTCTCTTCTCTTCTCTTCTCTTCTCTTCTCTTCTCTTCTCTTCTCTTCTCTTCTCTTCTCTTCTCTTCTCTTCTCTTCTCTTCTCTTCTCTTCTCTTCTCTTCTCTTCTCTTCTCTTCTCTTCTCTTCTCTTCGCCTCTCTTGTCTTTCTCTTTTACTTATACGCGAGCGCGTACACCCGCGCGCCCACTCACGAGTAAAGTACTCGCACGTACGCGCACCTACACAAACGGAATGAGTCCCTGCTCCGAAAGCATCGACATCTTTCTCTCTCTCTCTCTCTCTCTCTCTCTCACTCTTTAAAGAAAAGGTGGAAAGAGTGGAAAGGGAAGCGAAGGGAGGGGGGTCACCGATACCGCTGGATCGTCTGAGATGCTGCTGCTGTCGTGAGCGAGAAAAAGACGGTGCGATCTCTGAGATTCTTCTTCTCTCTTTCTCTCTCTCTCTCTCTCTCTCTCTCCGATCTTCTTCTCTCCTTTCTCTCTTTCTCAGGCAACACATTAGGAAGTGGAAGAGAGAGCATGCACCTTCTACCATTGCTCCTTACACGATCCCCGCGCGTGCGATGTACTTACGTGAGAAGCGGGACGAGTGGCAAGTTTGGATATGCATGTAGGTGTGTATACATATATGCATATATACATGTATATATATATATATATATATATATATGGCTGTAGAAGAGAGAGTGTCCTGGTCCTTATTTTTATCGTCTTTCTCTCTCCATCTACCATGTTTGACGTACCATGGAGGCAGATATCGGAATCTTGTCATCGAATATTTGTAGGGTTGGAATCGAAGAGTCGTCATGTCTACCCTTACCCCCAGAATATTTCCATTTGATAAAATAGATATTATTATTTATTATTTATAAAAGAGATCTTTTATTGACGTGATAGTAATCTTAGATTCAGATTACATAGAGGTACGATGATTCGTGGTATAGTAAGGTCATAGACAGTAGATGGTCACGTAGACGGAATACCAAGGTGGTACACTTTGGAATTGGCCTGTAACAGGCACGGCGGTATTCGAGATTCGTAGAGAAACTCGCGGAGTAACCTGGAGACATCCTCCTGGAAGAGCACGAGCATTTTCCTCCTGCCACTTCCTGTCTCCTTTCGTCGGTCCTTGGCCTCCTCGTACCCTTCCAAAACTGCTGCTCTTACATCGACGACATTCTCTCACGTGTCGCACGTTCGCGTCGCCTCGTTCCAAGTAAACGCCAAGAAGGAGAAAGAAAGGAACGTCGATCGAGATCATCGTCGGTTGATTCCGATCGATTCTCGGACGTTCCCCTCGGAGAAGGCGAGGAATATGAATTTTTTTACAAATTTTTCATTTGTAAACATAAACATCATAGGTTACAGGACAACGAAAGAATCCTAAAAGGAAGCGTTGCTCTTTTACGGAACGCGCTCTACGCGGAACATGGAACTTCACCGTGGAATTTCGAGGAAGTTTAGGAGAGAAAGAAAGAAAGACAGAGAATAAGAAAAAGAAAGAAAGAGGGAGAGAGAGGGAGAAAGAAAGAAAGAGAGACCGAGGAGGCAGCAGAAAAGTGACGCGGTCAGTGGTAGTGGGGTGGCTGTCGTTTGGTTCCTGGTGTTTTTGCTGCATACTCCGATGCTCAAGGAGTAGCTCTACCTACTCGGTCTCTCGTACCAAAAGGGCAGCACACCTTGGTTGGCCATTGGCTCTCTCGTCTGTCCTCGTCGCGCTCACTCGAAAAACGCGCCGCGCGCGCTTAGCCTCTTCTTCTCTGCTCTCTTCATCTCTTTTCCTTCTCTTTTCATCGGCGCGGGGTTCTCCAGTGTTCCACATAAATACACAAATACCCTGACACGAGCTCGCGCGCGACGCATATATACCGGGACCACGGCCGCATTCCATGACCCCCCCTCCTCCCTTTCCCTCTCACTTCTGTGTCGTTCCTCCCTCCTTTTGCGTGCCATTACCACCACCATCATCTCCATCACCACTACAGTACCATCGTCGAACCTTGTGCTGCGTCTACACAAACATGCTTACACACACATAGACACACACAAAAACGTGCGCGCGAGCTCAGGCACACATACACGCACACATAGTTACAGCAACAGTAGGGCCCATCTTCGCGCGGCCCTTTACCTCTCTCTCGAGCCGTCTTCGGCGCACGCGGCGCCACCGGATGCCTTCCTACCGAGTCCTCTTCCATCCACCTCCTTCTACTCGCCTTCCCCATACTCCTCCATGCGCCCAGCACGCATACGCGCGAGGCTCAGCACCAGCATTGCCACGGAACGTGTGTACACACCGACGAGCACGAATATTTTGTTTACTTCGCTCCTAGTTCTTTGAATTTTGCGCCGGCAGCGCTGGGCCCTTCTCCTCCTTTTACTAACTCTTCTTCTTCTTCTTCTTCTTCTTCTTCTTCTACTTCTTAGTCTTCTTTTTCTTCGTTCCTCTTTTCTCTCCTCATTCGCTCTTCTCTCTGTAAATCCCTCCTTCTCGTTCTCTCTCTCTCTTTCTCTCTCTCTCTCTCTCTCTCTCTCTCTCTCTCTCTACCACTCCCTCTCCCTCCCTCTTTTTCTACACCCATTTTCGCAGTTCCACCTTCCTCCTGCGTTTCTTCATGTACTTCTCCTTTTTTCTCCCCCTTTCGCGCTTCTCTTTTTCTCCTTCTTCCTCCTTCGGCCAAGGTGCGTTCCTCACGGCGCACTGCACCCTTAACGGGCCCCGCGGGTCTTCGCTCCTCTTGCAGTATTCCCGTATACCTGAGTACCACCGACCGACCGGCCCTGTATATGTGTCTCTCTCTCTCTCTCTCTCTCTCTCTCTCTCTCCCTCCCTCCCACTGTCTCTCTCTCTGTCTCTCTCTCTCTCTTTCTCTTTCTCTCTTTCTCCTTTTTAACGCAGCAAAGGATCGACGAAGCGCTTCTTCTGCATACGCACGAACGTCCATAGCCAGAAGGGCTTTATGAGGAGTGCAGCCCTGTTGTGTTGTTGCTCGAGAGAGAGACAGAGAAATACATACTCTTATATGCATACACTTTCGTCTCGCGATCGGTCTTTCGAAGCCTTTCCTTAGACGACATCGATCGAAGACGAAGCATAAGAAAGAGAGAGAGAAAGAGGGAGAGAGAGAGAGAGAGCGGGGGAAGGGAGGGAGAGAAGGAGAGAGAGGTTTTGGGGTGCGGCATGAGAGACCCGAAATTACGAGTCACGACACGCGAAAGAGCTCTGCGTTGGAAGGAGATCCTCCTATGGGCAACGATCTTCGGATCGGCACATTTCAAATCGTTCGTCAACCTGTCTCGAGTTCTTCCCTAATATATATATATAAATAAAAAAATAAAAAAGAAAAACAAAAAAAAAAGAAAAAAAAAAGGAAACAGGAACAAAAAGAAAGAAAACCGAAAAAGAGCAGACGCTTTTGACTTTTGAAATATTCATGACGTGGAGATAAAAACAAAACGGGTGAGAGAGTAAGGGGGACCGAGGAGGAAGAGGAGAAGATAAAGAAGTTCATATTCCTTCGGGAGAGTTGGTTTTACGCGTGAGATTCGTTGTCACGGACAAGGTCTCTGTAAATGACTGCAAAGGGCGCATAACAACCATCACCGGCACCACTACCATCATCATCGCCACCATCGCTATCACCACTTCCACCATTCTCATAACCGTTTCACCCGTAGACCGTTTTCGTGTAAGTGTGCACTTATCCCCCCAGCGTGCCGTACCTACTTCTTCTTCTTCTTCTTCTTCTTCTTCTTCTTCTTCTTCTTCTTCTTCTTCTTCTTCTTCTTCTTCCTCTTCTTCCTCTTCTTCCTCTTCTTCTTCTTCTTCTTTCCGACACGAGGACGAGGTTGTTGGTAGAGAACGAGAAGGAAAGATCGAAAGAAGGGGGGGGGGAAGGGCTGGATGGAAGGAGAAGAAAGAGAGTGGCCTCCCCGAAGGAGATATATAGCAGCGAGCAACAAATGAGGTCCTTCCGAGAATCGGGCCACCGACACAGTGCTAGAAACGCGCGAGGGGTGAGAACCACCCTGGTAGGTTTTCTCTCATACCGATGCCTGCGAAAGTTCGTCGATCGATCCTCTTCGTTAGTCCTCTTTCTCTTTCTCTTCCACTCTTCTTTTTCTTCTTTTTCTTCTTTTTCTTCTTTTTTCCCTTGCAGTTCCTCCTCTCCCCTGATCCCTACCAGGACTTCAACCTACGGTATCGTCGAGTAGATAGAAATGCCGGCGAGCCTTTTACCGTTCCTTATTTTTATCGTACTCTCTTCCCCCCCCCCCCCGCCCTCCTCGCTTCCTCCGCCTCCCTCTCTTTCTCTCTTTCTCTTGAGATACGATCGGATACGAATCTCTTTTCGCCTCGTTTATTATCTTTAAACAGTCTTATCTCGAATTTCTCGAGGTGCCGAGAGTAGTATCGCCGCTCTACTACGAAGGAGACGTTTGTTCGTTCCTGTGATACAATATTATTCGAAACTTTTTAATTAACCGCAAAGAATATAAAAAGGGAGAAGCTCATTCTTGGAAATCTTATAATAATGTATATCGGAGAGGGCGAAAAAAGAAAATAATATGCAAAGAAAGAAGAGAAAAGAAGAAGTAGATGGAGGAAGGAAAGAAAGAGGAAGGGAATTTGGTTAGTTGTTGGGAGCGGATGGAAAGGTGAGGGAGGGCAAAATTTCGTTTTGTTGGTCGATTTCACACCTATCGGAATTCGTCGTTAGAAAATACACGCTCTCGGTGTCGGAAGGATCGCCTGAACGAAACGGAGTCTAAAGGGGAAATACAGGTGGAGAACGAACGGTGAAGAGAAGGTGTAGAGGAGAAGGGTGATGTTGGTTAAGAGGAGGGGGAGGAGAAAAGACGGTGAACCGCCTGGCGCCATGGCACGCACACACCCCCGGGCCCCTTGGCGAGGGGTCACGTGACCGTCTGCATTCTGTGTTTTCTGTGAATGACTGGAATCGTCGACCAATCGGGGAGCGTCCGATAGGCACACAATCGAGGAAGAAAGAGAGAGAGAAATAGAATGAGAAAAGAGAACCCTGTTGTGCCTCGAAGATCGTAGGGGCGCGCGCGTTCCTTGGCCTTTCTGGGACCTGGCTGGGCCTGGAATTCGTCCTGAGGATATCTCCAAGGGACCGACTTATATGAGTTCTCTCTTTTTCTTGCTTTATACCTTCGCTCTATTCTTTATCTTTCTTTTTCTCTCTCTCTCTCTCTCTCTCTCTTTCTCTCTTCCTTTCTTTTGCTTTTCGTTTCTTTCTGGCCATACTGGCTCACCGAATAGATCGAATCTTCTTAATCGAGAAAGAGAGAAAGAGAGAGAGAGAGAGAGAGAGAGAAAGAGAAAGAGAAAGAGAGAGAACAGCTATAGATCTAGAAACATTCTTTTGACGAAATCTAAAGAAGTTGCTTTTTTTTTTTTTAACATTTATGATAGATTTAACGATCTAAACTTGATGTTTTAAAAACGCCCTTTTTGTCTGTGTTGAGTTAGGATCGTTTTTTTTTTTTTTTTTTTTTTTTTTTGAAACCGTCCGGTTCCTGGAAGAAATAGGAAAGTAGAAAATCTTTTCTTCCCTCTCCCCTATCTTTTCCTTCGTTAACTGGCCTGAAAAAGTTCATTTAGGAAGGATCGAGACGCGTTGGAAAGATTCGTGGAACGATGGTGGAGGGAAGAGAGGAGAATCCGTTTGGTAACGTAATCTCGTTTGAAGTACGAATTTCTCTTGTTTGAACCATTCATCTTTCTGAATTTCGAAATGCATTCGAAATCGTCAGTTTTTGAGGTAATTCGTATTGGTACGCCAAAGTGGATCGGCATCGAACGAATGAAGAGAAAACGACAAAGGAGAAAAGTTTTGCGCTCTCTTTCTCTCTCTCTCTCTCTCTCTCTCTCTCTCTCTCTCTCTCTTCAAGATAGAGTAGGTAGTATATTGGCAGTTCAAACGAACCTTTACCGAGATCTATCGGTTCTCAGAAAGGAGGGCGATCTTTTCGGATGCAGGCGCCGCTCAGCGTCGTCGTCGTTCCGTGTGAATGCGTGAAGAACAAAAAACACGCTCGCTCACGGTGTGGTCCTCCTCCTTCGTCTCTTCGTTCTGACTTTAGTGTTTTTTTTTCCTCTCTTTTTTCTTCTTCTCTGAACTTTGTTTTTTTTTTTTTCTTTTTTTTTTTTTTTTTTTTTTCTCTCTACATATCGCGACGTGTTGTAGTTAGAAACGAGAGGGGAGAAAATTTTACGAATAATTCTCAATAAAATGTAATTCTATTATGTCGATATGATTTTTCTCCGTATGTTTCCAATCGCACCCTCTCATCCTCCTCGATAATCAATTCGTGATATGTGTCCGTTCGAGATAAGACTCGCTGCTGACTCGGCTCTTTTACATCCGTAAATAATCTTATTCCCTTTTTCGGAAGCGTGCGAAAGAAATCGGGCGCCGAGAAATCCGAGGACGGTCGGAGTCGTCCTACCTTCCTGCCTAGGATTATCTTAAATATTATGACTACCCTCTTGCCCTCGTATAAGGAGAAACGAAGCGACGCGTGGGAATTTCGACGTTCCACCGTCTCGTTCTCTTTATCCTCCTCGAAGCTCCTCTCTTCTCCTCACCTCTGCCTCTCGAATTTACTCCGACAAATGTAAGATCGGTCCTCGCAGAGCTTCCCTCGTAGCTCGATTTTATTTTCCTTCTTTGTTTTTCTTTTCTTCTTTTTTTTTCTTTTTCTTTTTCTTTCTTTTTTTTTTTTTTTTTCATTGATCTCTGCATCGAACGGTGCCATTCAGAGGTAAGTATGCTTCTCTCACGTCTTTATCATGGATGATCTTTGTTTTCAACGTACTTACTTATTTCTTCCTTTTTTTTCGATGAGATGAAAAGAGAGAGAGTGAGAGAGAGAGAGAGAGAGAGAGAGAGAGAGAGAGAAAGAGAGAGAGAGAAAGACGGGATGAGGGAGGGAGGGGGACATTTCACAATGGTCTCGAATTATCATAAAATAACGAAAGTAGAAGCGTCTCGCTGTTTCAAGATCCGTTTACCAAAATTCGCTGATTCTTGGATATTTTCACTTGAGTGAGTTTATACAGGGAGCTGGTTAGAATTTCGTCGAGTTTGAGAGAATAAGGGCCACACGAAAACGAAGATAGAAGAAGAGAGAGAAAGAGAGAAGGATGAGGGGTGAGGGAGGAGGAGGGTAAGGAAGGGAAGAACCTCGAGGGTCCCATCGATTCCAGGAACCTTAGGGTAGGTCCTTTCGGAAAAAAAATGCGTCCATAAAGCATGCACTCAGTTCTGGAAAAAGGGAAAGGACATCATCGCGGTCATGTTCGTCGTCGTCGTCGTTGTCGTCGTCGTCGTCGTCGTCGTCGTCGTCGTCGTCGTCGTCTTCGTCTTCGTCTTCGTCATCGTCGGCATTCTCGTTCTCGTTTTCATCCTCATCGTCGTTGTCGTGGGATGATTTTCCATCGTAAGAGAAATAGAGAGACAGAGAGTGGGTGGAGGGGGAAGAAGAGGGGACAACGACGACGATGAGAAAGGAAGAGAAGAGGTTGATTCAACGAATGAAAGGGCGAGGAAGTCGAGAGAAGAGGGCTGAGAGAAAGCCGCTGAAACGAAAGGATCCTCGAAAATTTATGTTAAAGTCCGCGTTTCTTGGAATCTCATTGTCGATTCCTCATATGTATGCGGACGATTCGTTTCGTCTCGTCCGCGGGCCGGTTTTTGACTATCGTACGCTCGACTAGGTGTATACGTACATGAAAAAATGAGAGAATGACAGAATGAGAAAGAAAGAGAGAGAGAGACACATCTTGCCAGTTAAAAAGGAGGAAGTAGGCCGAAGCGAGAAAGATCCGTCAATTTATTTCTTCTCGTCAATCTATCCATCTTTCTATTCTTCTCACGGACGAGATCACTTCCTACAATTACAATGAACTTCGAAAGGTGATTCTTAATTCATTCATCCTTTCCATTAATGCTCTCGATCACATCGAGGAGGAGTGGGGATAGGGATGGGGGAACGTCATTCGTCGACTCGAATTCTCTGATGTCGTCGAAGGTTGCTCGTTAGCAGTGCGTCTTTCGAAATGTGGTTCTCCTGAAGAGGTAAGAAAGAAAAGGAGAATAAAGAGAGAGAGAGAGAGAGAGAGAGAGAGAGAGAGAGAGAGAAGGAGGAAGGGAGGGAGAGAGAGAGAGAGAGAGCACGCTCGCTTTTCAATCGAAAAGAAGCTGGTCCTGCGCCCTCGACGAATTCTCGGAAGGCTCGACTGAAAAATTCGAAGGTGCCGCAAAGACCTCGAGCAAATGGAGATTTCGTGTGTCTTGACCTTCGTCAAGGGAGGAGCGAAGGAAGCGGAGGAGCGTCGGCAGTGGCGGCTCCTGCGAAAAGGAGGAAGCCCTTCTTCTCCTCCCCGTTCTTGCCGTCCTTCCAAGCCGGCCGCGTAACCTTCGTTGAACGCGCAATCTCCTTCGAAGAAAACAGTATCGATTAAGAGACCTGCCCCTCTGCCGTCTTCCCTCCTCATCCTCCTCCTCTTTCTTCTCCTCCTCTTTCTTCTCCTCCTCTTCTTCCTTCTCCTCCTTCCCCCTTCTCCATCTTCTCTTCCACCATCTCCTTCTTCTCTACCTTCTCCTTATTCGATTCCTTTACCTCTTTCTCCTTCTCCCAATGCCCTCATAGCATCGGCGAGAGTGAGAAACTCCGAGCTCCTTCAAGAGTGCCAAGAGGAAAGAGAGGAGACATTTTTACTTGGTGACGCAGCGTTTATGCTCACCTAAGAAGACGATTATTATTTAATGTCTTCTTAGTCTTATATACTCGAAAACGTAGTAGATACGCGTTGCGAGGGAAATGGATGGCGAGACGAAATTGAGCGAGAAAGAATGGGTAGAGAAAAGGACGAACGAAGAAAAGGAAGAGGAGTGAGCGCGATTGGAAGGAGGAGATAAAGGGCTACGAAGCGGCGGCACGACCAAAGAGTAGAAGCCGTAAGAGGCTCCTTCGAGCGAGAGAGAGTCGAGCCACACCGTGTATGGAAAATAAAAACAGAGAGAGAGAGAGAGAGAGAGAGAATGAAGGATAAGGAGATGAAGAAGAGAGAGAGAGAGAGAGAGAATGAAGGATAAGGAGATGAAGAAGAGAGAGAGAGAGAGAATGAAGGATAAGAAAGAGTTGAAGAAAAAAAAGGGAGAGCGAGAGAGAGAGAGCGAGCAAGTTCAGGCAGTTCGCTATCGTGGCCAGGATCGCTGAGCTTCGGGGCCTTATTGTGTTATATTGGCAAGGGGGCCTAAAAGATGAAACACGGGACTTGGTTCCGTCGAATCTACCCCTAGTTATACACCGTGTTATGATACGCCTCTAACAACCGTGAGATGCCGACGATGAGAGACGTTCGAGGCTGCTCTCTTTCTCTCTCTCTCTCTCTCTCTCTCTTCGTTTATTCGAAGAACATCGATAACGAAAAAACTGAGAATTTCTTCGCTCACGAAAAAAAAAAATATTGAACGAGATCTTCGAGGTGTTCGTCTTATTCATTAACTTTCTTAAGGTACGTTCTCAAGGAGAAAGATATAGAGTCAGAGAGAGAGAGAGAGAGAGAGAGAGAGAGAGAGAGAGAGAGAGAGAGAGAGAGAGAGAGAGAGAGAGAGAGAGAGAGAAAGAGAGAATGAGAAATGAGAATGAGAATGAGAAAATGAGAGAGAAAGAGGACGATAGCCGCTGGTGTCTTGTTTACTATCGCATGTTTCTCGACGATGACGCGATAGCCGCGCTCTCCGTACGGCCGACAAGGTAAACAGGTTTCTTTTACTCTTCTAATGCCGTCTCGTCTGCGATAATTGGTGATCGGTCGTTTCTATACGGGCATGAGAAGTGAGAGAGAGAGAGAGAGAGAGAGAGGGAAAAAGAGAGAGAGAAAGAAAGAGAGAGAGAGAGAGAGAGAAGACCGAACGCGCGTAGCGGTACACGATAAAAGAGCGTGCATGTGTCAAGCGGCCAAGCTTTCATGCTCTCCTCTAAGAGGAACGAGAAAGAGAGACGAAGATGGAAAAAGAAAGAGAGAGGTACGACCCCGAGGGCTCGGTAGGCGACACCTAGTCTACCGTGGCTTGCTCAACGGCCTCCGCGCGTTTATTAGCATATTGGACCACCAATAACGGCTAATGATCTTTCGTGAATGCGCGTCCTACGATGGAATTCGGAAAGCGATAGCCTTCCTTCGAGGTCTTCCACCTGAAACTTTCCATACGAGGTTGTAGAGGTAGGTAGTAGTGAGAAGAGAGACGTGCGCGCGGTTAATATGCGTACGTAAACGTAGAAGAAAAAAATATTTCCTCGAGATATTCCGCGCATTTTCCATATAGCAGGAGTATAGATATTTTCTTTTTTCTTTATTTATTTATTCTTTTTTTTTTCTTTCTTTCATTTTCTCGTTTTTTTTTTTTCTTCTTCTTTTTTCTTTTTCTTGGTATCCTTGTGAGTATGAAAGAGAGAAGGAGAGGTGGGTGGAGGTGTAGGGACGGGGATAAGCGGTACCGTAGGTCCGGCACTGGCCGTGGGACGTGGAGTTGGCTGACATTCCATGTATCCCCAGGTAGCATTAAAGGAATGCAGATAGGATGAATGAGGTGGTCCATGCCACCGTCGATGGATGCAGAGAAGTGAATCTCTTCGTGTAGTAGGCAGACCAAGAAGAACGTGTAAGAAAGATAGAAAGACAGAGAGAGAGAGAGAGAGAGAGAGAGAGAGAGAGAGAGAGAGAGAGAGAGAGAGAGAGAGAGAGAGAGAGAGAGAGAGAGAAATAGAATGAGCCGAAAGGTAGTCGGCCGGAGGAGAGAGAGAGAGAGAGAGAGAGAGAGAGAGAGAGAGAGAGAGAGAGAGAGAGAGCAGGTGGTGGGAGAATGCGGTGTGGAAGAGAGACCGAGGGGTGGGAGAAACCGAGGCGCATTCCACGTTACCACGATAATTAACGGCTATATTCCAGCTCCGTTCCACGGTGTACGGTCCTGGCTGGATGGAGACCGACGAGGAAGGCGAGACGCAAAGCGGCAAAAAGGGAGAGAGAAAGATAGAGAAGGAGAAAGAGAAAGAGAGATTTGAATAAAAGGCGCGAATACACGAGTTTCCTTTAATCAAGAAGATTCTTCCGCCGTAACTCCCGGAGAAACTTTAGCAAACGATAAGATTCCTCTTGGAGAAGCAGGAGAACGAGAGAGAGAGAGAGAGAGAGAGAGAGAGAGAGAGAGAGAGAAGAGGAGAAAGAGAAGTTTGTGAAGAAGGGAACAGAGAAAAAGAGAAACGATGTTAACCACCGATGAAACGATTCCTTTTTTAACGGCGTGCTTACGGAAGACTAATAGCATTCGACGAAATCTCATCGACGCAGAGAGATCACTCGTGTGCTCGTTCTTCTTACTAATTACTAGTCTGAATTGAAGGGGCCGACGACGAGCTCGATCATCCCTGGATCGTGGAAGCTCGCTCTGCCAGCTTTTCTCTCGACAAAAGAATAATTCATAGGCGATTTACATAATCGTTGTATAGCGCTTGAGGACCTTCTCGGATTTTCATAAGAAACGCGCCGGCTTTCGCGAATCGAGGCAGGAAAGGAAAAAAGCTGGATAATTGATTTTGTGTGCGAGACTATCTCTCTCTCTCTATCTCTCTATCTATCTATCTGTATATCTGTTTGTCTGCCTGCCTGTCTGTTTGTCTGCCTGTCTGTCTGTCTGTCTGTCTATCTATCTGTCTGTCTGTCTGTCTGTCT
>NC_062189.1:4466809-4741809 GCF_912470025.1 Vespa velutina | reverse complement strand
GATTTAACGATATTCCTTCGTTTATAATACACTAATCCAGTTGGGTGGGTGGGAGGGAGGGAGCAGAGAGGAGAGTACTTAATTTTAATTAGCAAACGACACCTCTGTTCTCTCCTTCTCGTAATTTCATAGACAGATCGATTTCATGCGATTTCTCAATTAAATCGAAGCGTATCCATGATATCTCTATTATTCGCGAAATATTTGTTTTCTTTCTTTCTTTCTTTCTTTCTTTCTTTCTTTCTTTTTTTACCTTCATATTTTTTTTTTATCTTTTTATTTTTCTCTCTACTCTTTTCTCTTCTCTTTTCTTTCTTTTTTTTTTCTTTTTCTTCTTCTTCTTCTTCCATTTACCCCCTTCTCGATTTCCCATCGTCGAATTTATAATTCAATTATGAGAGGCTTAAGGAGTGGCTCTTCCTTTTTTATTTTCTTTTTTTTTTTTTTTTTTTCGCGCGTCCGATAGTATTCCAACTAGAATTCGAGGAACGCCTAACGTTTTCCAATCGTTATCCAATCGTTCTTTTAAATCTCGCCCATCGCATTCATTCGCTTTCTCGAATCGTCGTCGAATCGAAGGGTTTTCTTGGATGTGCACAAGAAACCGTGTGCCTCTCCTCCATTTGTAGATTCCGTTCAATTTTGGAGGACCAAAAGCCCGATGGCTCGGCTTCGCTACTTAATTCGATTTATCTCTCGCGAAGGGGTCTCCAGACGAAATCGCGCGGCGAGGGTGGTGGTCCTCGACTCGACGCGAGCCAGGCAAAAGGGTGGGGGCAAAGGGTTTGCTTCCTATCAGCTACACTTCAATGCACACCCTTACTCTTTGGAAATCGAAGAGCGCGCGCGCGTACACACTGGATAGAATGTTCCTAAATGGCTGCCACTGTCGAAAGGGTGAGATCGATGGCGGGCCCAATGAAAACCTCGGAAAATCACCCTCGTATTCTCATCCCCAACCTTCAATTTCTCTCTCTCTCTCTCTCTCTCTCTCACACACACACACACACACACATACATTCTCTCTCTTTCACTCTCTGTATGTATGTGTGTGCATGTATGTATGTTTAGTAGATTGGCGACGCGCGAATCAAGTATCGTTGACTTATGTCTTTCGGCGCGATAGTATGGTTGCAAGTGTGTTTTGTTTGTGAGAACGATTGAACGAAAGCAACGTGAATGTTAATCCATGATACGAGTAGTGAGCCTTTCTATCGAATGTTTGTGAGGAGCGATTAATGTAAGAATGTGAGAATGCATGCGGAATTGGAACGGAAATGGTAGGCCAAGACAAAGCGTGAGGTGAAAGAAGGGATGAACGATGAGTGATTGAGAGCAGAGTGTATCGAGAAGTAGAGAGAGGGTAGAGGAAGAGAGCAGGTTGTACGAGAAATAGAGCGAGTAGTTAAAATAAACATTAAACTTATTTTGTTAGTTAGATAAGAGAGTTGTTTTTATTTTCTCAACTAAAAGCACTGGTATCGTAAAAATCATATATATATAAATATATATATATATATATCGCTCTTTTCTTTTTCTTCTTTTATTTAATACGATTTCTTATTTCTTCGTATTCTAATTATAATTTATTAATAACTATTAAAAACTCTTTTTGTCGATTACAAGAAAAGAAACATTTTGTAAGTTTTTCTCGGAAAAAAAAAAAAAAAAAAAAGAAAAAAAGAAACTCATGGTTTTCTGAAGTCTGTATTAGCCGTTGACAGGAGGAGGAAGAGAGAGGAGAAGAGGAGGCGGTTCTCTCTTTCTCTTGACTGTCGACAGGTACTCGGTTCACAGAAAACGACGTGAAAGGCAACGCAGCCTTGTTCGTTCATGCGCACGAATACGAACGCTTCTCTTAACTAATCATACGAACGTTTCTTATACGGTGGTACGACGGGATGGTTGAACGAATCGCAACGATTTACTCTGATCGCGTAGAGAGCGTATCGAGAAAATGTATCGTATCGTTTATAGAATCGTCTAAGGATAAGTCGTTTTAGATTTTGATCGATGATCTCTCCTTCTATTTCTTCATATTTTTTGGCACGGCTGAGATTATGGTATCAAGCATGGGGTCTCTCTGCGGGCGATTCGGGTTTCGTTTGCCAACCTCAAGGAAGACAAAGAGTGCGAGGAGAAAAAAGAAGGGCGACCGATCATGAAGGTGGAAAGAAGGAGGAGGCGTAAACTGGCAAACAGCGCAAACGTATGAAAACAAATTACGAGGCGGCGTCTGTTTGTTGTGCTCCGTGAAAGAGAAAGAGAGAGAGAGAGATGCATCTTTCTTCATTCTCTCTCTCTCTCTCTTTCTCTCTTTTTCTCTCATATTTAGCTTCTTTCCAATGCTGGTGCATACATACGAGTAGGCAGAGACGCCCCGTAGATGGATACTCGAAGATGCATTCCATCCCTCCTCCTTCGACTCATCTCCTCTTCTTTCTCTTTATCTCCTGCTCCTTCTTTACCAACCGCGTAGAAGATGCGTGAACAACTCGTTCATATGGTTACAATGTAATCCTTATAGATCAATGTATTTCATCAGGGATAGATATCTGACCGCGATGCTCGTATCAACTTTCGCTAGTCTCTATAAACATAAACATTAGACCGAGACATCTTTGAATCTTCCCGTACAATAATGTCCTTCGATTCACTTATGAATATAAAAAAAAAATTCGATCGCTTATATTCGACAACGCAGAATTTCATTAATAGAAAAAGAAAAGAAAAGAAAAAAAAGGAATAAATAAAGAAAATATTAACGCGCAATAGTAAAAGAGAATCGTCTCCGTTTGGATTTTTAACGTTGTAGAGAGAGAGATAGAAACAGAAAGAGAGAGAGAGAGAGAGAGAGAGAGAGCTTAGTTTGGCGTTTCTGTCGACGGTGCCTCGACGTATCGAGCTAGGAAGGAACGAGATATAGTGACGGCGATTAACTACATTATGTTCTCGGGGGGATGCACCGTATCAAATTGAATTCGGCGCACGCCAACGCAGCAGAGCACGATTCGAGATTCTGAACATAAGCGGCCCTACAAGGCGATAGACGAATTACCGGTTCAAAGGGAAGTGGCGACGATTAAGCAGCGATGCATTCCACAAATGCGGTTAGCCGTGTACGATGAGAGCACGAGGGCACGCGGATGATGCACCGCGATGCTCTCGGCATTCCGAGAGTAATATTAACGATCGTCGAGAGTGCGCGATATGATACGGGCGCTCGCGGGAGACCGAGGTCGATTCGAACGATACCAATGCTGCCAAGGAATTATGGACTTTAATTGGAACGGAACGTACCGTGGAATATTCGACGTTTCTTCTGATCTACCGTACGCTTTAATTATTCCGAAATGATTTTCTCTCTCTCTCTCTCTCTCTCTCTCTCTCTCTCGCGCGCGCGCGCGCATATGTGACCTTTGCCTTTACTCGTTATAATTGATGTCAGGAATTTTCACCCTCCGTAAATTCGATTTATGATTGATCGATCGATCAAACGTGTGAAGATTTGAAGGAACGTAACAGGTAGAAATAGAAATACCGAGATGATTATCGTTGACACGGTTTGAATTATGCGAACGCGACAAATTATGCTACGACGTCAATTGCACAATATTCCATTTAGCAATTGTAGTAATAGTGGATAAAATGGTATAGTATGTCTTTCTTTCTGCAATGGAGTTTTGGAGAACATTACAACCATAGATAGTAATGCATATGCGCGTACTTAACATCATCGCGAAGGTAAGTCTCTCGAAAGATAGAGACAACTATCATCGGTCCCATTGAAAAAGAAAGCATAGCATTATATTTTGACTATCCCGTTCAATGCATTTTTTATCCCCCGCTGCAATATCATCATGACGTCGTCCTCGTGGTTTGCGACGAAAGGGTTCACCCTCGACGACATTTGATGCTTTGTGTCTTCCTTTTCTCATGGGGGCCCCTCCCACGTGCACGTATCGATTTACGAATTTATTCTATCCGGAAATTTTAAATAACAGAGAGAAAGAGAGGAGTAAGAGAGAGGGAGAGGGAGAGATAGAAGGAAAAAGCCGACTCTGTTAGGTTAGCAAAAAACAACGGACGCAATTTACAGAAATAAATGTTACGAATTTATCAGTTCTTTTCTTTCTTTGCTCTCTATCCATTCTCTCTCTCTCTCTCTCTCTCTCTCTCTCTCTCTCTCTCTCTTTCTTTCTTTTTCTTCTTCTTATCCCTTACGTCGGTCGACAAGCTCGTATACCAAATTTATATCGCGGAAGATGATCCACGGCGCGTAAACGCGCGCGCGTTTATGGTATGGCGTTGTAAAGAGTGAGAGAAAGAGAGAGCCGGAAACTGTGGAAAAACAAACGCAAAGGCACCAAGCCTCGGAAAACACTCGCGGCGCATCCGTCGTTCCTATACGTTTCTTCTCTCTCTCTCTTTCTCTCTCTCTCCCTCTCCCTTCCCCCTATCTCTCTCTCTTTTTCTCTACTCGTGTGGGCGAACATAATGAAATAAGAGCAAACGGGGGCCGAAGGAAGGACGTCGAGTCGACAACGACGACGACGACAACGACGAAGAAGAAGAAGAAGAAGAAGAAGACGGCTAAAAGTCGATTGGACGTAGTAGAGAAAAGAGGGAGAAGGGAGGGTGGAAAGTAAAAGGCAGGGCCTTTGATGTTTTCACGTACAAAGTCGATACGTTCACGAGGTGGTCCCGACAGTCGGATGCCACAATGGCTAGAAGAAGGTCTACAAGGTGCTACGGTCACGTCGTTCTCCATACTCAATTATCATATTGGGTCTGGAACTAGTTCCCCCTCTACCTCACCGTCTTTACCCTCTCCACTCGTCGTCCTCCTCGTCGCTTCGTTAACTCTTTCGCTTTATCCTTTTCTCTTTTCCTTTCGATGCTTTCGGTCTTGTTTCTCCCACATCCTCCACGACGTCAAGATCACCCTCATCTACCTTCTCTTTTCTTTCCTTTTTTACTCTCTCTCTCTCTCTCTCTCTCTCTCTCTCTCTCTATCTCTCTCTCTCTCGTTCTCCCCTTCTAATTCCTTCCTTCTCGCACCTATTGTCGACCGGCTGCCAGCATAATGCATCTTAAACGGCGGCGCCTCAAAGATCGACACCTCGGTTTTGGCCTCTTCGGAATTCTTCAATATAAATTAGACTCTTGAATGGGGATTTCGGATCGGCGGTATCATCGCACGATGAGAAAGGAAAGAGAGACGATGCAAGGGCACGAGATACGAAGAAGAAACGAGGGAATGGAACGTCTGTAGACTCACATATGTAATTTATTTATCTATGCGCTCGAATATATCGAAGCATTTCTGGCTAGCCCCGACACCCTCCATCCTTGTTGCCGGCAGCCGTCATTCTGTCGCCTTTCTTGTATTTTTCTTTTCTAATTCCTTTTCTCAAACTCTTCAAATCTTTCCAACCAACGTCGAACATATCATTTTTAATAACTCTTTTCTAAAGCTAGAGATAAATACCCGTATATATATACATACATACATACATACATACATACATGTGTGTGTATTTTGTGACTTTGTTACTTCGCAATGCAAGAGAACGAACTTTCGATAAAGTTCGATCGGATCGATTGGTTAGAAGAAAGTATAATGAACGCGACCGCATTCGAATCGCGTTCTAGTCGTCTCGTGAACGAGAAAGGAAGATACTATAATAGAGAATGCCGTAAAAGCGAAGGCTGGGAGAGAGAGTGAGAGAGAGAGAGAGAGAGAGAGAGAGAAAGAGAGAGGAAGAAGAAGCACGAAGGAAAGAAAGAGGGAGAAGGAAATAGAGGGAGGAAAGGAGAGTAGCAAGTCGCGTAGAGAAGCCCACACGAGTCTGGCCGGATACTCCCGCTTCCGGTCCAACACACGACCAAACGCAAGTTCTCTTTAGC
The DNA here is from genome assembly GCF_912470025.1 of Vespa velutina. Taxonomy (NCBI): domain Eukaryota; kingdom Metazoa; phylum Arthropoda; class Insecta; order Hymenoptera; family Vespidae; genus Vespa; species Vespa velutina. The sequence goes on along the minus strand of NC_062189.1, from coordinate 4,735,899 downwards.
TCTTCTTGTTCTTCTTCTTCTTCTTCTTCTTCTGCTGCTTTTTCATTTTTCTTCTCTTCCTCTTTTTTTTTTTCTTCTTTTTCTTCTTCGTAGGACATCATCGCGCGTAAAACATTCCACAAAATATATAGATATTACGTATTTTACATATGCAAAAAGGATCACGTTCTATCGATGGATTCAACATCTTTCAACCAAAAGCATTTCAATAGCAATGACTTGGGAGCACCCTACGCGCTCTTAGAGAAAGATAGAGAACGTCCCACACACGAGTTCCAACGCCTTCGAATCGTTCCACGCTTTCGACCTTTCGCCGTTCATTCCGGTTCTTATTAACGATTTACTTTCCGCTCCGTAGTTCCATTCGTTTGCGAATTTATGAGAGAAAATCCATGTACTTTAGAATTCTAGTTGAAATGTAGATGAAATACGAGGAAAAAGGGGATAGAGGGGGGCGAAGAGGTAGAGAGCAAGAGAGAGAGAGAGAGAGAGAGAGAGAGAGAGAGAGAAATGTTGAAAAGGAAAGAAATTAACAAGAAAAAGAGAGAGAGATGTTGAAAAGGAAAGAAATTAAGGAGAAAGAGAGAGAAAGAAGGAAAGTGGTGGGGATAGGACGGTTTCCGTTCGTCGTCGGACGCATTTCGATGAGACAGATTTAGACGGGAGGAAAAAGTGGGTGTAGGGGATTACGTGGCCTGTTTACAGAGAGGAGTCGTGCCGCTCCGTGCGAGACGAAGAGAAAGAGAGCGCGAGGGGCGAGAGCGGGCACCAATTTGAGAATCGCCGACGACCCTGGGCACCGACGACTTCCGGCGGTTCCGTTGACCCCGCGCGCAACTTTCGCCGCCAGCTCTCCACCGCGCCCTGCCTCTTTGCGACTTCTGCGACGCAGAAAGCAAGCCCAGTCTCTCTTTCTCTCGACGGAGCAATATTGAGGAGACGACAAGTACAAGTGGGGGAGGAATAAGTACGCCTTTTTTTTTTTTTTTTGTTTTATTTTCTTCCTCCTTTTTTCTTTTTTTCTTTTCTTTCTTTCCTTCTTTTTCCTCTTGCAATTTGATCTCGCCAAACTTTCTTTGTATTTGATTAAGGAACAATATCGTCAAACATTTTTCTCCTTGACAATTGCTCTTACGATATTTTGAAACTCAATATAACTTTTGGATAAACTCGAAAAAAAAAGAAAAGAAAAGAAAACGAAAGAAAGAAAAGTAAAAGGAGAACAAAAAGGAATATAAAAAAAAAAAAAAATTAGCACGAGATAGATTTATATATTTTCTATGAAAGAGTAAACAACGAAAGGATGGGAATTCTCTATCGTGGAGATATCCACACTTAGCTTGACGGTAGCTTAACGTGAGCTACAAAAATACTACTACGTTCGAGGGGGTGAATCGAGCGCGCTCAGCGTCAGAGAATGTTGAGAAGGAGAATGACGAGTTGGAGGAGGTGAAGGAGGAAGAGGTAGCAGTGGCGTTACGAGCAGGAAGCAAGAAGGGTGCTGCCGTAGCCCTCTCTCTCTCTCTCTCTCTCTCTCTCTCTCTCTCTCTCTCCCTTTCTCTCCCTTTCCTTCGGCATGTGCATTCGTCTCTTCTATATACGCATACGGTCTCGCATTCGTGTATACGGCAAGTGTGTCTCTATGTGTGTGTGGAAGAAAAGAGGTAGGAGAAAGTTGTGTAAAGGAGGCGACTTACTGCGCACGCGCACGCTACGTGTCTGGCAGTTTATGAATGCACGCCGTAAACGTGCACGTCGTCGTCGTACGTACGCGTACGTACGCGCGGTACATTCATGCGGAGCGTCAACGTATTCTCCTCGCCTGCCATCGTATCCATCCTCGTGCGGAAGAAAGAGAGAGAGAGAGAGAGAGGATAGGGAGGGGTGGAGGAGAGAGAGAGAGAAAGAGAGAGAGAAAGAGAATGGTCTACCGCACACACAGGGGTATATATACTCGCGTGCGCGTGCACGAGAGGGCGCCAATGGATTTTCTTAAGCCTGAACGACGGACCAACGCGTTTCGCTGCGTCTGCGATTCCGTCCTTTTCTCTCACTCTCTCTCTCTCTCTCTCTCTCTCTTTCTCTCTTTCCCTTTCTCTTGTTTTTTCTTCTCTTTTCTTCTTTCGCAAACCCTTCTCGAATTCGAACGAACGAGTACGTAAAGAACGAACGAAGTTCTTAAAGGTGTGTCGTAACGGAGCATTATTATTACACTTCCCAAGTGCAAAGCCCCGTGGTATTGACGTATGAGTCACGTTTGGCGGACCTCTGCGGATACATATACTCACTGACGTAACATCGCTTCGTATACCCGCACACGTAGGCACATTCTCTCCTCCTCCCTCTTTCTCTTATTTCGCGCGCTCACGCGCTCACACACAAACGCGTGGATATCGACGAGTCAGCGGTGAACGCATGCGCACGCCTTCTCCTGCAATAATAATTGCACTCATTGACACTTTTCCGCGGTTCATTCACGAAACTTCCTCCGTCGAGTCTTTGTACCATGTATTCTTTCTCTCTTATAAGTTTTCGATCGATAATCTTTACGGATTAATTAGAAAGTAACGTTCATTTATTTCTGTGCTATCGGGAAAACGCGATTTTAATAAAACCGATATACCAGGAAATATAATCGTCGTATATTAAAGGGATATAATTTTATCGTGAAATATTATTTAATTTTAGTGGTGTCGTTTCGTGAACATAATTCGTACTTGATAATCGATAATTTTTAAGCATACTTATCAGCTAAAGAAATTATCAGGACCAAACGACTCATTTAATTTTTAATCAACGCGTTCTTCCATTGGTAACGTGAGAATGGAAACTGAGTCGAGCATAATTCATTCATACATCAGATATATCTCACGTGTATGTAATCTTTGACGTCAGACGATTTCAATTTCGCCGAGTCTCATTTCTAAACTGTGCATTCCAAGTTCTTATGTTTGTCATCTAACAATATTACAATACTCCTCGAATTAAATATTTCATTAATTCTATGCTAGACAATTCTATGAATTGTATTTCGCTTTCTCTCTCTCTCTCTCTCTCCCCCTCTCTCCCTTTCTTTTTTTCCTCTACTGCCTTGCTCTCGTGACTTCTATCTACGATTACATTCACGAGCGCTCGAGCGCATCGCAATTCACCCGGTCCATTCACCGAGTCTCAACGGCCGAATAAACGCGTCACACCTCGGATATCTATTTCTGCATTCCGCTCTTCCTCTATACGAAGGAAGAAGAAGAAGAAGAAGAAGAAGAAGAAGAAAAGGAAAAGGAGGAAAGAAAAAAGAAAAAGAAAAAGAAAAAAAAAGACGAGGTAGACCGCACGGGAGTCACGAGACGAAAGAGTAGTCGTAAAGACGGAAGGAAAGAGCGAGAGGGAGACAGAGAAAACAACATACCGTCGCATGTATCTCTTCCACGCGAAGAAACCAAGAGAAGAAGGGATCGACGAGGGAGAAAGATAGAAACAGAGACAGAGGCAGCGACGCGGAGGAGGAATTTCCTGTTGTGAACGTCTTCGGGATGCATCTGCCCCTGCCTCTTAAGCTCGAGCCACGCGTGCGAGTACCAATTAAGGCGCCACGAGTCCTCGTGATTGGCCCCACGGGTAAAAGACCCTTTCTATCTCTCTCTCTCTCTCTTTCTCTCTCTCTCTCTCTCTCTCTCTCTTTCTTTCTCTCTCTCTCTCTCTCTTTCTCCCTCTCTCCCTTTCTTTCTCCCTGCCCTCTCTCTTTTTCTCTTTCGCTCTCATTCCCCCTTTTCTCTCTATCCTCTCTTTTTCCCTGCGGAAGCAGGCACACGCTTTCGGTAATTATACGCATAGTCCACATAGTACGTTCAACGTACGCCCGTACCATTTCTCGATTTTGTTTCCCCGGAACTTTACCGTTTTCATTGTCTCTCATCTCCCTCCTCTTCCGCTTTGACTTCCCGCACGAGAAGAAGGAGCTACCTGTTGCAAATTTTTCGTTCTTCCCGTTATTGCTAGAAATTCCAAGAGAAAAGAAAACGACCATGAACGTAGGAGAGATTAAGAAGGCCGATGAGAGATTTATCTTATCCTATAGAGGAGAGAAAGAGAGAAATCAGAAAAAGTAGTAAATAGACGCGGGCGTCTCTTGATCGAATCAGGTGTAAACGGAGGCTGGAAAGATGGAGAGAGAGGGAGAGAGGGAGGGAGAGAGAGAGAGAGAGAGAGAGAGAGAGAGAGAGAGAGAGAAAGAGATCACAAGTGATTCATCGAGCGGTTCACTTGATCCGGCTTTACACGCTCGTCCCACGCGGGACGCGACGTATCTCTTTCTTCCTTTCTCTCGGTACGTTCGCGTTCTTTCCCATTACGAGAGTGGAGGAAGAGGCGGAGGAGAAGGAGAAGAAGGAGGGGTGGAAGTTCGGAGGTCTTCTGAAAAAGGGAGCGGAGAGTCTAAAGCTTGCGGCCGCGGCTCGTCGCTTACGTTCGTAAGACTCCACCCAAGCGCGAGAGCCGCCTTACCAAGGATCACCGTGAAACGGATCGGTAATTAAGAAAAGCATGAGCAGAGGAGGAGGAGAAGGAGGAGGAGGAGGAGGTGGAGGATGAAGAGGAGGAGGAGTAGGTAGCGGTGCGCTTCGTCGCGCGGACATTTCGCTTCGCGCGCATTCCGTCACGTTTTCGTGTCTCTTTATAGGTTAGGTGCGCCTCCGCGACACACTGGCGTCGCACCGACCAAATTCGAACGAAAACATAAAAAGAAGAAGTAAAGGAGTAAAAGGGGAGAGGAGAATGTAAAGGTAAACGTGGAGGATGAAGAGATAGGACCACCATCGACGTCGATACTTGACGCTTATATTCGACGCCTGCGAAGAACGAAAAGAGAGAAATGGAGACGTCGCCGCGACGCTCTCCGTTCCAAAGATTAATCGAAGCGATTAATAATCGAAATGAGATTCTTCGATCTTTAATTCGCGTTAGTCCGCGCAACCCGCCCACCATCGTCTCTCATGTTCGGACCGATACTCTCAGACCCGTTACAATAACGCTCAGAACCTACGAGCTTACAAGCGTTGAACGTTATTTATGGCCGTTATAATTCTTGGCGTAGAATCAATTAATTTTATCCGCGTTACCTGCCACACATTTAATTACTACGCATACGACGCGGTACGCTTTCATTCCTTCTCTCGGATATAATTCCGACGTCCTTCGAGCATATTTCGCGTGACGTTTCTACCGAGCCGGCAACGTTACCGTTTCGACGAGTCTGTCGTCTTCCTTCAAAGGAGAATGTAGACCTTTCGTTGATCACTACGCCACTGACCTTAATGACCGTCGTCGTACGTTCCTCTTGCGTGGCGCACCACTGACGATAGTTAAGTATCCTCGTCCACAGCAACAGCTTGCATATCAAGCGACCATCTTTTAACATTTTCTTCCTTTCACCGTCATCGCTGTATACGCATTTCTCGATTTCAAAGTTAATGCTAAAAAGAATGAACGGAAGAAAAAAAATGAAATTCTTTTCTTTCGAAAAGCAATGGGGATTGTTATCGTTCGATCCCACGCTATGAAAAAGAGAAACAAGAAAGAAAGAAAGAAAGAAAGAAAGATCACGAGAGAGTGAGAAAAGCTCTCTCAGTGTCATTTTTTTCGTTCAACGAATGCGCCGCCCACGATACGCTTTCCTTCTTTTATATAGAAACGTTTCCCTTCCACGAAAACGCTCGATCTTTGACCATTCCGAAATTCAGCGAAAACACCCTACGTCGCCAAGATCCTACCCTCTTACCAGGCATTGTAAAAATTCGTCCTTTTTTCGAGGAAGGGAAAAATCGTGCGATGCCTGTTTTATTTGCCCATGGTGCATTCCATTCTTCCTTTACCATTTCACCCTCCTATAATCGGGACTTTTGAAAATTCCTAAAAGATTTTTCTAAATATTCTTGACCCGTTTAATAAAAAAAGTAAATGAATAAATAATTTTCCCTAAGTCTTTTCTTTTGTTTAAAAAATTTTCATTCGGAATTCTTCGCCGTTCTGGTAAACAGACGAACAAACATCTTTCATTCTCTCCCTCTCTATCTATCTATCTATCCATCTATCTATCTCTCTCTCTTCTCTACATCCTCTCACGTGCAAGAAGACACGTCGAACTTGGCAGCACACAGCATCAGGGCAGGAAGATCGGCAACCACCACGTTGGGTACGTGGTTGCAGGTCTGTTTGGCGGCGAGCGCCGGCGGTCCGTTTCTGAGAACTAACGGGTCTCTTCGCCCCCTTCTCTCTCGTTCTCTATCTCTTTCTCTTTCTCACTCTTTTCCCCTTCCTGAGCGTTCTCTTCGCGTCTCAAACGACGTCTACGACGTCGACGACGCAGAAGAGGAAGAGGAGGAGACGACGACGACGACGACGACGAAGACGACGACGCGAGGAACATCGCATAGGGTCGCGCGCGCGCGCGCGCGTCGGCGGCAGCAATGGCAGGGCGCTTGCGTGTGTGCGAGCGCGGGTTGGCGCGTCGTGCGCAGTGGCTACCGCGCAGCCCGCGTCTGCGCGCTCCCGTGAGCGTGACGCGCAAGCAATCACTCTCAGTGTGGCACCGACCGTCGTGCGGTGCGGTCGTGTTTATTCTTTTTCCTTCTTTATCCTACTCTTCGTTGCAATTGCGAAGTAGAGAGGGAAGTGGCGTCCTTTTTCTACACGAACGAAGCGCAGGCGCGTGTGTGCGAGCTGCGTCACAACTGGATAACAACTTTACGCGCGAACGTTTAATCGAAAGAACGTAGAAAACACATTCAGTGATCGTTCTTCAACGTTACCGTCTCAACGTCGTTGTCGTCGTTGTCGTGTTGTCGTCATCCTCATCGTCGTCGTTGTCGTCGTTGTCGTCATCGTTATCATTGTTGCCCATCGTGTTCCATCCGGTATATCTTTTAACGACATAGACAAAATGAACAAAGCGAACGAATCGGTTAAAAAGCAGAGAAGACGGAAGAGGAGCGTCGTAGAATCGTACGAATTTGCCGCAACGGACTTCCGCTCACCGGAAATCGTTCCGCCGACGTTGAGACCGATCCGTTCACGAACTAAATATGTGCGTTGCCTGTGAGCAAAACGATAATGACGAATCCCGGAGTTCTTTGCTTTCGAGTTTCTTTTTTTTTCTGTCTTCTTTTTTCTCCCTTTGAAAGAAGAAGAAAAAGAAAAAGAAGAAAAAAAAATCGAAGATAAAAAAATGCAAGAAGAAGAGGTGGACTGGAAAATGGAAGAAACAAGCTAGCGTCTTGGAGTGACTCGTCACCGCACGGAAAGCGTATTAAAGGAGTAACGACGAGCGACGTGACTTTAACCGGTAATTGGACCATTCTTTTTGCCATTGAGGTAGTAATGGCCCTTGTAGCGTGGTCACGCTACACTACGGTGCGCCATAGTACTATAGAGACTTCCGGCCCGCCGCAGGAAGTGAGACACACGTGTTCGGCCGTGTGTGTTCCCATAATACGGGCCCTAGCTCCTCCTTTCTCTCTCTTTCTCTCTTACTCTTTTTCTCTCCTCTCTTTCTTTCTCACTCTTACTCTGTTTCACTCGAGCAGCGTTCCAGGTTCGACGGCCCGCTCGGGAAGCGAGTGAGTGCGCACCGCGCGGACGTATACCGTTCGAACGAGCAGGCGTAAACGAAGAAAAGTGAAACGATGTAGATAAGTATGATAAAGAAAGAAATAACGCTCATAGGAGTTACCGCCCTTATAATGCCAAAGCTCGATTGAGCGCATATCTCGATCTTTCTCAGTTCACTGCCTGCACTGCTACAAGTTTTCGTCAATAATGATACCTTCGTGAGTCCTGAATTCTTTTCGAGAAAGAAAAAAAAAAAAGAAAAAAGAAAAAAGAAAAATCCTACGCATCGATTACAACCCACTCGATGAGCTTGTTTACGAGCACGTAGTCGCGTCGATTCTCGTACGTTTTTTTCTTTTTTTTCTTTTTCTTCTTTCTCTTCCTTTTTTCGATTCAATTACAATAACGTTCCGTCACAAATAATATCTTATATAGATTTCGTTAATATTTATAAATATTTGTTAGCAGTATCTTTTTTTTTCTTTTTTTTTTTTTATTTTGCGACTTGAAATTCCATCGAGCTCGCTCGATTTGTCGCGATCTTACCAGTCTTGAAACTCAGCGAACTATTATAGAAAGAAGAAGCGAAGGGAAAAAAGGTAGGAAGAGAAAAAGGGGGAAAGAGAAGGACGGAGAGGAAGAGTGAGAGAGAGAGAGAGAGAGAGAGAGAGAGAGAGAGAAATCTTCTCAAGTTCATCGCTCCCGCGCATGTGCAAACATACGGCGCATAACACGAGGCATTCATGTGCCCTCTCTCCCTGGTTTATCGTTGGCGCTCGCGCTTTAGTAAAGATCTCGTCCCTTTTACTTCATCATTTCTTTCTCTCTTTCTCTTTCTTCCTCGTGTCCTTAAACCGATAATGTTACCATTCTCCTTTTTAGCAAATTAAACGCGAATAGATTATCTTCTTCGCCGACTCGGCAATTAAAACATTTTTCGTATCGTCAGTTGTCATTTTCCGATAATTTGAAATAAAAAAAAAAAAGAAAAAGAGACAAAGAAAAGAAACGCTAAAGTTACAATCGGTCGATCAAAAATTGGAAATATCTCCTTACGTATTCTATAACCGAAAAAAAAACTTATAACAATGCCAATAAAACTGGAACGTTTTGTACATGACCGATCCCGAATTTTCCGAAAGTACCATAAGATATTTTCGCTGGACAAAAGCAAACTGATTAAACACGAGGTGTAGATAGATAATAGGATTCGGTGACGACGACGCTACGATATAAAGGAGTCGAGTATGCGTTTGTATTTTACGATCTTGCCAAGATGACGTCGATCGTGTTTACGTCTCTTTGAAAGGATGAGTCGCAAAGGACAGGAGGAGAATTCTTCTTGGGCATATGGACGTTGAACTCATGGTACATCAACCTCTCAGCGTTGCAAATTATGGTGTCGAAGGGCGTCGAACTTGCATACCTCTCTTCTTGCCATTACGATTTCATCAGTCCTTCCTTTACTCTTCGCCATATTAACGATCATATAATCTGAAAAAATAAATAAATAAATAAATAAATAAATAAAAGATGAAGAGATGACAACGAAATAGGTGTATATATATAAAGTCGAACGACATTAGGGCAAAGCCCGTATATCGAAGGAACGCCTCCATAGGTGCGCGAATCGTTGAAGGAGAGTACGGGCCGCTCGCGTCGTTGTTTACGTCGCGCTGCTGAAGGGCCCCGGGGCCACCGTCGTGGAGAAGAAGGCATGAAGGAGGGGGTAAGCGGGGCCATAGTGGCGGGGCCAGGGCGGGGAAGCAAGCGGGGCAGCGTGAGAGCGAGGAGCATTTAGTGCGCGCTCTCGCCGACGGGACCCACTCCCCCCACCAACCTCGAATACCCCACCACCGACTCTCGGTGCGATGCTCCGTGCTGCCGTGGGTGCGAGAAGGACAGAGTCGAAGCGTCTGAGCCGCCAGCCGCCATGACAGAGCGGAATGCATGAGAACGCGGAGCTACTGACCCTCTTGTCTCTATATCCTTCTCTTTCTCTCTCTCTCTCTCTCTCTCTCTCTCTCTCTCTCTCTCTCTCTCTCTCTCTCTCTTTCTCTTTCTTTTTCTCTTCTTCCCCCCCTCTTTGCTTCTCCGAGAAACTCTCTCGTACTCGAGATACTTCACCTTGCTAATTTCCATATATCAATCTCCGTGCTCGAAATCGACGTTGCTTTGAATGCGCCATCATGCAAATTTTTTTCTTAACAAGGAATCTATCTCTTCTACTTCGATGATCCTAATTTCTCAGAGGAGATTTTCGATAGGAAACTCGCACAGCTCCCGGCTATCTATTTATTGTCGTCGTTATACGTCGCCGACGTCTCTTTATAGTTTTCGGTGGTCGCGAGTCAATCGGTCACATAACGGTCGCATGGTCGTAACGCGAGCATCGTTGTGACGTCGACGGAGAGGATCGACGACCTCCTCGTTGTTACGACGATCTCATCGGTAACGACTTCGGCGACAGCGAGTGGCGACGGCGGTACTGGTAGAGGCGGTGCTTGAGACAGGCCGATGGTCATTCATACGATCGAGAATGGAGACCAGACCGTATCTCTAGAAAAAGCGCGGGAAAAGTCCTAACGAGATAACTCGCTTTATGGTTAAAGCGCGATAAAGAGATCGGCTGTTCTAAGTATGACGTAGTGTAGTGTACACAGAGGGATAGGGAGGTAGGGGTAGTAATCGATTATCGATTAAATCGCAAATGTTATTGCAAACATATAGGTAGATTTTGCAAACGATGCCGATATCGATCGGCGGGGGTAAAACGAAGTTTTATGGACGCTATATTCCGTATGATGAAAACTGACGCAATACGCGGGTGGTCGTACGACAGAACGATGGCGTAATGGGATTTATTATCGCGGTTTTAGCACGTTGATTTTCGTTCGATTCACGCCGTCCTGCAGTCGTATACTTTTCGCTGACCAAGAAAGTGCTTTCGTAACCGGTATTGCGACGTAAACAACTCGCGACGATCGCTTCTCGACGCTCCCTAGACTCTCGGCACTCTCGATTCCTTCAAAGTTTCCCCTCTCGTCGTCTCCGATGGGAAACCGAAAGAACCTTTCTAAAACTCGTCTCGTATTGCGACGACCTTGATCGCTTAGTCGTCGACGGAGGCAACGTAGATCAGAAGTAAAGGAGCAACGTTTGGCAAGAGAATGTGTGAGAGAGAGAGAGAGAGAGAGAGAGAGAGAGAGAGAGAGAGAGAGAGAGAGAGAAAGAAAAAGAAAGAGAAAGAACAGGTACCAGAGTCGTCGAGTCCCGAGCGCGCCTTAACGCGCCTTTAACGCGCCTAACGCAACGACGGCTCTTCTCGCGTTGGGTCGTTGACTCTCCGTTTCTTCTTTCTTCGAATCCTGGGCCCGGTCTCCGTCCTCATCCAAGGCCCCCTCTCTCGACTCCGCTAAATCCGTCCCTGTATCGCTCTTTCTTTTTCTCTCTCCCCTCTTCCTCGTTCCCTTTCCCCACCATTTCTCCCTCCCTCTCTCATCATCCCCTCTTCTCCCTTCCTCTCTCCCATCCTCCCTCCCATCCTCCCTCCCTCTCTCTCGCACGAGCGAGTCCAACTCTTTTTCTCCCACCCTTCTTTCGCGATCTTCCGTTTTCATCGGTGCACGCGGATGCTTCTCCGCTTCTACCAGACGGTAAACAACGCCATGCCGTACCTTTACCTTTCATTCATATCTCACACAGCCGTATCTCGAATTATTTGAATACCGAGGCGTTGTTCCAGGGGCGGAGATCTCGTCCTTAACTAATTTATTTTGTTTTCTTTTTTTTTTTTTTTTTTTTTTTTTTTTTTTTTTTTTTTTTTTTTTTCGAATGAATTTCTAATAAAAAAAAAAATATCAAACCTTTCTAAAAACAAGAGCCATGTCTATATCTTCTATCATTTATGTCGATCGAACAAACATCGAAGTTAAATATCGTACAAGTTCATTTCTCGACGCGTTGTGCGTCGTTAGTTTTGTGAATCGAGCATCCTTTCTTCATAGAGAAAATATATATATATATATATATATATATATATGCTTACGTCGAGGTTATGAAGCAATAAAGCGTGCACTTGACTCCCTGAACTTGCGGCCAAGATAGACGTCAGCGCCGTTGCCGGCCCATAATCGTATTGAGAATAACTCCGTATAGGCTCTTCGCGATCGTTTTCTTTCCTCTCCCAAAGAATTAAATTATTCGATTGCAATCCAAACAGGAAGGAACACCTGGTTCGCGGATTCTTTTCGGAGTCTTGAATCTTCTTCCTTTGGCGCTCGTTCAACAGGTGCTCCTATGGTGCTCGATTCGAGCTCGAGCTGATCGGCTGAAAAGGAAGCCGAAGCATTAGGAGGCGAAAGAAGTCGAAGGGAAAAAAAAAAGATATATGTGTATGTGTGGTATGTGTATGCACGTGTGCGTGTGCTAATTGGAGCGGCGTGTAGCGTCCAGCGGCGCGTGTTAACACGACTTCCAGGTACTCGGGACTTCATCTTCTTCTTATTCTTCTTCTTCTTCTTCTTCTCCTCCATCCTCGCCTCAACATTCTGCTTTTGCTTTTGCTTCTGCTGCCTCTGCTCTTGCTTTTTCTTTTTCCTTTTTTTTCTCCTCTCTAGGACACGAATACTTTCCAATGGTAGATGCTTCCGGCTAGATGCGGCCTCCTTCAAAGAGAGAAAGAGAGAGAACTTCTTTTCCTCTCGCGTGCTCTCGCTCTGACATAGAGAAGCGTGTAACGTGCTGAGAAAATATTCGATTTCTCGTGGGCTCGCGTGAGGGAACGAAATGAGAGAGAGAGAGAGAGAGAGAAGTAGAGGGGAAAGGCTTTTGAAGAAACTATGAATGATACTCCCTCCTATCTTCCTCTATCTACATATCTTCTGTCTTCTTCTAGAGAGAGTAAGAGAGAGAGAGAGAGGGGGGGGGGCTGTTAGTCAAGCGCTGGACAAATATTTGTTTGAATTCGGAGCGACTGTAAATTAGAGAAAGAACGAAATAGACTTGCTCTTTGAAATTCTTCAGGTCCTTAACCTTTTCTTTTCTCTCTCTCTCTCTCTCTCTCTCTCTCTCTCTTCCTTTCTTTCTTTCTTTTTCCCTCTCTCTATGTTGGATCCTTGAACTCGATTAGACTTATTTTGATCTCTTGAGAATTTTTCATTAATATTATATTCATCAGGAAAAAAAAAAGAGATAGATAGGTGGGAGAGAAGCACGAGTATGGCTCTCTTCTCGTTTCTGAAAGTATGTAAAGAGGTCGAGTAGTCTCGTTACTCGTCGACGACGCGCTATAACATGTTCTATAAGTTCCGAAGACGAGGTCATGTGGGATCCGTATCCGCTTCCGCTTCTATAATATTGCCCTGGCTCCTTTTCGAAGAAGTCACGAAATGAAGAAGAGAACTTTCTCTTGGTCCACTCTTCGAATTCGTTCGATGGTCCGTTCTTTCTTCGTGGTACATACAACGCAATCCTCGACTCCTTCCTTCTTATTTTTGGATCGTGAATCACTGCCGTTCGCTTAGTCGTCCCCTTCCTTCCAGCGTCACCAACGAATTTAATCCCACGAAGAGAAAGATCGGGAGAGAGAGAGAGAGAGAGAGAGAGAGAGAGAGAGAGAGAGAGAGAGAGAGAGAGAGAGAGAGAGAGAGAGAGAGAGAGAGAGAGAGAATGAGAAAGAAAGATGCTATGTCGAGGGACGCCGCGGAAGGCCAGCAGGCCGATCGTCGACGAAGCAAAGTGGGAGAGATGAGAGGAAAGAAATACCTTCGGGAGGGAAACTCGTGACCAAATGGAGAGTTTCTCGTTTCTCGGTTATTCGCGCCGTCTTAAGGGTGTGAGAACCAGCTAGCAGGTCGGTAAAAGAAAGAACGAAGAGGGAAAAAAGAAGGAGCGAGAGAGAGAGAGAGATGCATGACGCTGCATGGTTCCACATTATATGGTGTCGAATCCGCGATAGAAAGGAGGAGGAAGAGAAGGAGGAGGAGGAGGAGGAGAAGGAGGAGAAGAAGAAGAAGAAGAGAGATACGGGTAGGTTGTTGGTCGACGGCCGGAGGATGGTCGAAGGACGGCCGGAGGGGGAGGAGAGGTCGGGGGCGGGGGTGGGGGTAGTGGCGATGTCCTAGCGAAGGTCACGGCCGGGAATGCGGTTTGCGTCCGTCGGTCCAAAGTGGCGTGCCGCGTACCGCGGAGTTCCTTCTCCCTTCCTTTCTCTCTCTTTCTCTTTTTCTCTTCATCTGCTCCTCTTCCTCCTCTTCCTCCTCCTCCTCCACCATCTCTTTCCCCTCTTCTTAATCCTCCTTCGCGTTTCTCTTCTCCTCTTTGGTGGGACCGGCGCAGCGACGCAGACTGCAGGAATGCACCAAATGCGCCACGCTGACCGGTACTCGTCCCATTCCACCGTCTTCCACTTGTTTACTTCGGATCTTCTCCCTACTCCTCCCTTCTTCTTCTTCATCATCATCTTCTTCTTCTTCTTCTTCTTCTTCTTCTTCTTCTTCTTCTTCTTCTTCTTCTTCTTCTTCTTTCCTCCTTCCTGTCTTCGCGCCCCTTTGTATCCGCAGGTATCCTGCGAAAAGACTGCTTTTACATTCTCAGCGACTTGTACGCTAGCTCTTTTTCGATCGAGTGCAAATCGATTTATCGATAGACGGAACGTTCACCTTCTTTGTCCTTTTTGCTCCGTTCTTTTCTCTCTTTCTCTTTCTCTCTCTTTCTCTCTTTCTCTCTCTCCCTATATCTATGAAAATACCTACCTACCCTCATATCCCCCCCGATATATGTCGAGTAACGTGCGTTGATGTCGAAGTAATTACGAGGGATAAAAGCTCGCTAAGAATAGTGGGTAATACGCTGTCGAAGCGGATCGTTCGAATTATAGCAATTTTTTTTTTTCTTCCCAGCTTCCGTATAATGACCTACATCAATCGATAATTCTTACTGGAGCACCGTGTTTCTCGGTAGAACATTACATAACGCAGATATATAACTCAGGAAATATCAGGAAAATTGGATTACGAAGATCCGTTTATTTTCAAGCTAGGATCGATAAAGTTAAAGTGGTTGGAATTCGATCGAATCGTTCGTTCTCCATGGCCGCACATCCGAAACGTTTGCAATGGAGTATTGGCAGCATCCGGACCGAGAAGCGTTAGCGTTCTCGTCGCGATCCGGACAAATGCCATGAGAGAATGAGAGAGAGATAGGTAGATAGATAGATGTAGAGAGAGAGAGAGAGAGTGAGAGAGAGAGAGAGAGAGAGAGAGAGAGAGAGAGAATGAGAATGAGCAAGAAAGGGAGGGAGAGTAGTAGACGGTCGCAGGAATTCGGTGGATTCGCCGACGGCGGTCGATGTTGCTATCGCGGTGAGCTCGAACGGGGACGCTCGTTTGAGGGGAGCAGAGACCTCGGAGTTTGACGAACTCTCTCCTCCCCTCGCATAATTCTCTCCGTCTCTTTGGCCCTGACCCACCCAAAGGATGCAGTCACCCTCCCTGCGTGCAATTCGTGGGGTGCGCGCACATCGTCCACCGAGAACGAATACATGAGAAAGAGAGAACGAGCGGTATCTGAAGTAACCGGTGCGGAAAGGAGAGGGACGAAAAAAGGGTGGTGGGATCCCCGTATACTACATACAAGTCGCCATATATTTTTACGTGCGCACACGTACACACAAACAAGAAGGACAGGAGTCTCGTCGTAAATACGTAAATTTTACCTGTATGCGAATGCTCTTGCGTGTGTTTGTTCGTCGTTGTTTGTTCCTCACAGAAAGAGAGAGAGAGAGAGAGAGAGGAGAGAGAGAGAGAGAGAGAGAGAGAGAGAGAGAGAGAGAGAGACGGAGGGGAACCATTGGTAGTAAGGGTGCGAGAAAGAGAGAGAGAGAGAAGGGTCTGTGCGTTCACTCCACAAATCAATACTCACTGGTTTCCGCGTGTGTAGCAGGCGTGCACGAAGCACGAAACGTGTCACCCACCGACCCAAACCCGCCGAACGATATAGCTAGCAGCTGCCATACACGTCCAACCACGACATATGTCCGCGACGACATAACGAAGATGACGAGTTCTATCGTTTTGAATTTTGCGCGTCTCTAATACACTCTTCCGTTTCCGTTCTATCTATCTTTTTTATTGATACGTTTCTGTCCTATTTCGTTCTATCAATTTTAATTACGATTTTTTTTAACATCGAAAGTATTCGAGTTCAATGACTTCGACGAAAAATGACTTAAAATTTTCCACGCGGTTGAAATAGCAAACGAAAAGAAAAATCGTAGCTTTCGTTTCGTTTTATTTTTATTTCTTTTTTTTTTTTTTTTTTTCGTCTTATTTTTTGTAAGAATGTGACGAGTAACTTTTCATAGAATAAAAGATAAAAATAAATAGTGACGTAAATAAACTTCGGAATGAGTAGGAGATACGTACTCTCGTTGCTTTCGCATCGTGTAGCCGTGGCCTACGGCGGCGCGCAATAGAAGAGAACGAAAAAGAAAGAGAGAGGGGGTGAAAGAGAGAGAGAGAGAGAGAGAGAGAGAGAGAGAGAGAGAGAGAGAGAGAGAGAGAGAGAGCGACGTACGCGTCGCATCGAGCGTAGCGTCAAGACGGAGTAAGAGAGTAGGACGGTGGTGGTAGTGGTGGTGGTGATGATGGTGGCGGTGGAGAAAGAGGTGGAGGTGGAGGTGGTAGTAGGGACGATGGTGGGGGTCTTCATTCAGTGCGGCTCGCTCGGATCGAAGCGCATGCGCGCGGCGTAGCGCGTACACACGCTACTCACGCTACCTCTCCCGCCCGACGCGCATTTTCTCCTTCTCCATCGTTTCCCTTCTTCTCTTCTTTCTCTTTCTCACTCTCTTTCTCTCTCTCTCTCTCTCTCTCTTTCTCTCTCTCTCTCTCTCTCCCTCTCTCTTTCTCTCTCATTCTTGCTAACGCGCCTTCACAAACGCATCCGGACGCGAATAAAGAAGAATCGTAGAGTCACAAAAATTCGAGCTTATGCGTAGAAAAAAGAAAAAAGATAAGAAAAATGAAAAAAGAAGAGTGGTAAGAAAATGATAAGAAAATACTCAAATTACGCGTATAAATGTTTCTTCTTATTTTTCTCCTTGTTTCGGAGAGTATGTGTGTATATATATGTATATATGTTTATATATACGAGGGCAATACAAATGGTAGAAGAGTGACTGAACTGCAAGGGCGACGACCACACGTAGGAATTCGCGCTTTCCAACGCGTCGAAGCGCCTGTTAGAGCAGGCTGATCCTTTCTTCTTTCTCTCGTTCCATAAGACGGCGGCATCCCTTCGTCTTCGTCTTTATTTTTCATCTTCTTTGCACACTCGCTTTGCCTCGAGCCGCCTTTGTTCTCTCGTACTTTTCGATTAACGAGAGAGAGAGAGAGAGAGAGAGAGAGAGAGAGAGAGAGAGAGAGAGAGAGAGAGAGAACGAGGATGACTCGTATGCCGTGCGAGGAAGACATGCCGTATCCCGCATGAACAGCGGATAGAGATAGATACCGAGGGAATGAGAAAGAGAGAGATAGTGGGAAGAGGGGGTGGGAGGATTGGTTGACGTCGAGCATTCCAAATAATTAGGACGATAAATCCGGCCGAAACCGGCGAGCCGCGTTCGCGCGCACTTACGATCCATTCCGGCAGAAGTCGACGCTCGTGAAAGCATCTTCTGCAAATGCTTTTGCACTGGCGACGCGTGCGATGGATCTTTCTCTCTTATTCTTTCTATTTGAAGGAAGAAGGAGAACACAGAAAAGGGTAGCGAAAAAAAGAGAAGAAGGGAGAAAGAGCATCATAGCCGGGACAAGTTGGTTTGTCGTAAAACGTACGGCAGAATGCACTCTGACACACAGGCTCCTCTTACATAGACCCATACGCGCGGACATACATATACACACGTTTGCCGCATCACGTAGGTATAAGGGACTTACACAGAGATGAACACACAACACTCGGTCGTTCGATCTCGCAGTGGCTGACTCCTCGGCGCAGCGCGCGCTGCATTCCCTCGCGGTGCATTGACTTTGCCTCCCCTCCTACTCCCTGACCGTCGACCCCCGTTCCCTCCCCCTTACCCTCCCCTTCCAGCACCACCGCCGCCGCCGCCCCAACCGTCTCCCGGCACAACAACAACATTCCTTCTCTCTAGAGTCCCTTCATGGCACAGAGACCCCGCTACCAGACTCTGCCCTTTCTCTTTCTCCTCCTCTTACCCCTTCCTCCTCATCCTCATCCTCATCCTCATCCTCATCCTCATCCTTCTCCCTCATCTTCTCTCTTTCTTCTCCTTTTTCCATCCTCCTTCCACCTCTCTTCTTCGAGCCTTCGAAGGAGTCGACCGCGTTATGCCGTTCCACGAGAAACCGCTTAGCCGCGAATCGCGCATGCCATCGTCCTCATGGCCATCGACTCTCGAGCCTACGCTCACGCCAAAGCTCGTTGTTGCTTCTTCTTCTTCTTCTTTTTCTTCTTCTTCTTCTTCTTCTTCTTCTTCGTCATCGTCTTCTTGGTCTTCTTCGTCTTCTTCTCCTTCTCCCATTCCCTCTTTTTTCTTTTTCGTCCCAAGTATCACGAGAACGCGTTTACCCAAGGAAAAATTAGGCGGCTCGATAGATTCGAGGAAGATTTCCCACTACGTTATATATCCATCGTAGTTTTAGTATCCCCCGTGGTATTTGAAGGTAGAGAAAAGGTGTCTAGCAGCGTTGAGTCTAAGGTAAGATTTAAAGGAGCGCTGCGGGAGACGCCGGTGTTGTACTTAAAGGGTAATATAAATCTCTTTGATTTGCGACCGTGAGCACGACATTAGAAACTACCACATGTCACGGATGGATCGCTTCACGAGATGCTGCTGCCGGTCGCGGTAACCAATGCGAACCGGGCAATAAAAGGGCAAGGTTGATTCTCCTTTTTTGGATATTTTCTAAGAACGGAAAGCGAGAACGAGCACGACTTTTCCGTCTTTTCTTCCCTCTCTCTCTCTCTCTCTCTCTCTCTCTCTCTCTCTCTCTCTCTCTCTCTCTCTCTCTCTCTCTCTCTCTCTCTCTCTCTTTCTCTTAATCGTCGTTTCTCTTGTTCTCTATGTGTAAATTGTAGATTACACCGCGACTCGATCGATCTCATGCATCTACCCAAGCGCCCTTAATGTTACTTCGATACTTTGCAAATTGTTAGCCTTAATTACGGGACGACGGTATGGACCGATATGAGAGAATTAATGACCGTTATATTATGGTTAGTGCTGTTAGTAGAATTAGTTTATTAGAAGGCGGCGGAGTGTCGTATCGTATGAACTTCCGCCAAACTTCGACGCGGAAAACTCGCTATCGAGAAAGTAACGCGCCGCGCGCGACGATGTAATAACGAGTTACACGCTCTTTAACTATAATCTCGTTGTCTTCGCCGCAGAAAACGAGCACCTTAATAACGAATACCACAACCTCGTGATAATTTTCCCCGCTCTGCTCTTCTTCCACTCTTCATTCTCTCTCTCTCTCTCTCTCTCTCTCTCTCTATCTATCTCTCTCTCTCTCTCTCTCTCTCTGTCTCTCTCTCTGTCTCTCTCTATTTCCCTCTCACTAACATCTGCGTTCTAAATATTACGAGAGTCTCGATTACTACGTACGGGTGAGCATCACTAATTACAGTTCTTAATCAAAGGTGGATAATTTGTACGTTGTTAACAGTCATTAAAGAGGAGTTCGGCGTGGAAAGGCGCGTAACTTAATTGAAAGACAAATCGTCTCTCTCTCTCTCTCTCTTTCTCTCTCGTACACTTTATTACCTCATACCTCATACGATCGTCAAACTCTTCTTCGTCGTTCCATGTTTATATTTTCTGAGTGAATATTCACGCATAAAATTTATCTAACGGGTGTAAAACTTTCTAACGACTAATACGGGGATAAATTGTTGGAAAAACAAACGTGTGTGTGTGCACGCGTTATTTATCGTGATATCATGCGATATTGAAGTCCATTAAAGATTTTCAATTGAAGTAAAGATTTCAGGATGGGTGGCCGGTATATGAAAGAAGAAAATCTATCGAGAAATTTATAAGATAGCTCTCGTCTACCGAAATATTTGTCCCAATAATAAAGGGGTTGAAGAGAGTTTTGGTGCTCCTCTTTCATTTTCCCTCACAGTCATTAACGTCACGATCCCTTCCTTTCTCTAAACGCGCTTCCTTTCAGCACCAGGAACGGTTTCTCGAAAGACGGTTCAACGTTCCATTGTCATTGAAAAGCGTGAAACCATAAAGCAATCGGAAGACTAAGCGCTAATCTCTCTGCCTTATTCGGCATCCATCTTAACCATAATCGCGATTATTTGCAATAGTTTTGTTTTTTTTAGCGCCTAAACGGATTCGAAAGTTGACTGTGAAAATTACTATTCTACTTTCTCTCTTTCTCTCTCTTTCTTTTTATCTTTCG
Source organism: Vespa velutina (assembly GCF_912470025.1). Lineage (NCBI taxonomy): Eukaryota > Metazoa > Arthropoda > Insecta > Hymenoptera > Vespidae > Vespa > Vespa velutina. The sequence continues at coordinate 4,715,851 of NC_062189.1, read as the reverse complement.
AATTTCTCAACGGCAACGATTTCGAATTCGATTTATTGATTTTTTTCGCATGCAAGATGATTGATTTTTCTCTCTCTTTCTCTCTTTCTCCTCTTTTCTCTTCGGAAATTATGCCAAATCGTCGACGAAAACCTTTTCTTCCTTCCTTTGTCCAAATTCTGCTGCCCTAGTTCCTGATAAATCCTCGTACAATCGACCGAGATATGTCACACGTATACGTCGATTTTCTCTCTTTCTCTCTCTCTCTCTCTCTCTCTCTCTCTCTCTCTCTCTCTCTTTCGCTCTTTCTCTTCATTCGTTATGCGAGACAAATCGTTCGAAATCGTTTAACTAATCGGGTTTTTCGACCCTAGGATCGACGTAACATCGATCGTCGTTCATAGATACTAGATATTAAAGCCGATTATCGACTACGGTTCTTTAAGCGTAGATACGACAGATGCTTAAATGGATTTCACCCAGCAGCAATTTTTCTCAACAGTTCGTTGTTTCTCTATTTATCTCTCTCATCCCTTTCTAGTTTATCTCTTTATATTTTCCTCGTTAATAACATGCACCTGGAAAGAGATCATGTCAACCTTCTTTAAATCGTGTTGAACATTTTCGAACTTTTACTTTACATTCCTTTGTTCGCGTTAAACATCGTCGTTAAATTTTGAAAACACTTTCACGGAATATAAATAAAAATTTATTCGATAATTCTCTTTTTTTTTTTTTTTTTTTTTTTTTTTTTGTCTTTTTTGTAAATCATTCAAAAAGAAAAGGATGAAATGATGATGCAAAGGTGTATAAGTAAATCGATGTGGAATAGAAAAAGGCGTGTGAAAGAGATTTCGTGGAAAGTACCGTACGTAGAAGCCTTGTATATGACCGCGAATTTCGATGAAGAAGTGGGGACTCTCCTTCTTTCAATCGGTCTTCCCCTTCGTATATAGAAAGACCATCGTTGAGGATGAGAAGAAGGGCAAGGCCCTACCTTTTGAGGTCATGGGAACGTGTCTTGTCTGGCGGAAAGTACTTTTCGTCGTCCTAAGAAAAATCGAAGAAAGAAAGAGAGAGAGAGAGTCAGACAGACGGAGACGGAGAGGAGCTTCTATTTACCTAGAAAAAGAGATGCGGATCTTTCTTAAATCTTGAACGAAATGAAAGCATTTCAAACGATCCGAATATTGACTACTCATAATTCGAAATGAAGGAAGATAAATTTATTCGTTTCCGGTAAATCGAACAAGAATAAATTGATATTTTCGAACGAAATTCAGACCTTTCCTAGTCGAACTGATTAATTTCAGCTGATTTATTCATTATTCTATCTTAACTTAGTTAATGTACGTAATGTACGGTGCTAAATAAAAATAGTTTTTACGAATTTTCTTCGATGACAATTTGTTTCTTCGAATAATAGCATATAATTCGGTACTTTAAAAAAAAAAGTAGCATCATTAAAAATAGCACTTTAAAAAGAATCACGTTTGTGATATTTGACTATGATATATTTGGTCGAGTATCTAATCACATCAAGGATATTTTTCTATTCTTTTGTATTTTTTTTTTGTTTTTTTTTTTTTTTTTTTTTTTTTTTTTTTTTTTTTTTTCGAAGATCTTTTATATGTCGTTTTCTAAGTTATAAATATATCAAAATTTGTATATCGATATGTATGTGCATTTTATCTACCAATAACAGGTTTATGTCTACAACTAGAGAGGAAGACCAAAATTGCCGAATCTCTATCTTGAGAAAACTTGATTAAACTCGAGTATGAAATTTCGCGGAGAACGAAGCCGCACGGTGCGCCTTCATATCTTGTACCACTTACGCAAGTAACGCGAATGTCTTTGATGCGGAAGTCCTTGTCTATATGTTTAGATGCTGAATATACACATGAAATTGTTAACATGCGTGCTAATAGTTCGTACACGAGGATCTTGTAAACTAGTTTTTGCCGTATTATATAGTCAGAAAAGCCCCTTTAATAGTTTGACGAGTATCGATCGTTTGGTAAATATATCGCGATACTAATATACCTAATAGAATTATATTATTAAGATATTTAAATGCGTATTCATTAAAATATTATATGACTTTAAAAAAGTTCTAACAATCAACGTCCAAGTTTTTAATAAATAATACATAATAAAAGAGAATGTCCGAAGTGCGAAGTTGTTGAAAAAAAAAGGAGGGGAAAAAAAAAAGAAGAAAAAAAGGAGAAGAAAAAGAAAAGAAAAGAAAAGAAGAAAAAATCGATCGATCCCAAGGGCGTTATCGATCTTTATTAAAATTCGCAGATCAATCTCTTATGCATTCTCAATCAAGTTCTCATAATATTTAATTCGAGTTCGAAGAGTGTCGCAAAGGGAACAAACGGTAAGAAAAGGGAGTAGGGACTTTGGACTCGTTAGCGCGCGGGAGGGCCGAGGATGTAGGGATAGGAACGCGTAGAAGAAGACGGTCGGCCGGTGGCGGCCATGTTTTCGCCGGCACGGTAGGCGTTCACGGGCGGTACCGAGACTCAGCTCGTTCTCCAACGACTTTGGAGAACGGCCTCCCCCACCCCCAGACATCCTCCGGGACTCTGGTAGGGCAGGGTACCCCACCAGTGGCGTCTCGTTCGACGTCGTCTCTCTATCCCCTCTTCTCTTACCTTCCCCTCCGACTCTTCTCCTTCGGCTACGTTCGGCCTATTTCGGTTATCCTCGTGGCATATAGCGTGCCTCGAGAGTGGAGAGAAGCTTTACGCCTAGTACATAGCCGCCACGCGGTAAGGGGAAGTCATTTTAAAGCAAAGGAGGGCTGAGTGGGCCGTGATCGAACCGCACGTATCTTCTTCGTCTTCCTCTCTTCTTACAACTTCCTACCTACCCCTCTTCTTCTCTTTCCTCTTTTCGAACTCGCCGCCTCCATGGCTGCTCTTGCCTTGCTACTCGCTCAAGACGTTCGACCCTTATCCGCTTTCTTTTTCTATTTCTTTTTCTTTTTCATTTTTTTTTTTTTTTTTTTTTTTTTTCTTTTCTTTTTTTTTTTCTTTTTCTTCTTTTTTTTCTTTTTTTTCTTTTTTTTTTTTTTTTTCTTTCTTCGTTTTCTCTTTTCTTTAACCCTCCCCCACTCTCGTACTTTTTAATACCCCGATTATCTTAAATACATCCGAACCTGATTTTCTCTCCTAATATTTATCATTCGAAAATTGTTCTACGAGCAACGCGAGTTCGTATAGGAAAAATGTAATCACGTTACTCGTGTCGCTCAAAAGATAGAAGCGGGTACGTGGCAAAGCGTAAATTCGTTTCACCCTCGTCGATGTTAAACGATGAAAAATCTCTCTCGGTAAATCCACATTTTCTCGGCTCATTCCTTATGCATTGTCGTGCGCAAGGATGCACGCGGTAATATAAGGACGTCGGGAAGCGTGAATAATCGTCGATCGCACGTTGCGTGTCTTATAAATCAAATCGCATCGACGACGACGACGACGACGACGACGACGACGATGTATTCGCATGCATTATATCAGACACTCGACTTTTACGGAACGATCAATTGCGTAAACGCATGCGAAATTATAATATACCAGGTCGTTCGTGAGATTCTGCAAAAATTGATGTATAACTTCCGTCAGTTGATTGATCCTTTATCATTTTTTCCTTTGATCCTTTCGATGTTGTACGGTACGACTATAATCGACTGTAATTTGAGATCCCTTTTTAAATGTCGAAAATTCTCGTTTAACAAGTTTTGTTTTCTTTTCTGTTACAGACAGATGGTCGGTCGTATTTTGGTAGAAATCTTTCGATCAGCTGCCAACACCGAAACCAAGCTCCCGGTAGAAGAATACATGAAATACGTCCATCAGATAAGCGATGATCCAGGTAAACGAACTTAATCAACGCTTGAATTTTCTTTTTCTTTTTCTTTTTCTTTTTCTTTTTCTTTTTCTTCCTCTTTTTTTTCTTCTTCGTATTATCGCGTCAATGTAAGAAATCTTTTCGTTTGCTCGAGATAAAATAGATTTAAATCAGTTGTTTGAATAAGACGAAGAAGAATGAGCCATAATCAGATTGTTTAAAAGATATTCGATTAATTCTGTTTGATAAAAAAAGGAATTATAAACTTCAGTTTATTTTCTCGGATCCCAAGAATAAATATTCTTATCAAAATGATTTACTTTTAAAGCTTTGATGTTGCCTGTAATTATTGCATTGGCATGAATGTTTTCAAATAATTGAAGGATTGGACACGATCAATTCTGAGCCAAATCCTTCGATACGTATATATATCGTGCGGATTTTGATCATATTAATATTTAAAATAAACATTCATTTACTTTATATTTTCTTCATTTTTCTTTATATATATATATATATATATTTTTTTTTTAATTATTTCATTTCACAAATCAGTAAGCTGAGTAAACAACTTCTCTGTACATTTCACTTTGATCATTCTATCCATTATGATTACACGGATAGTTAATGTCCTGGCCATTCGTTTTTTCGGCTAATAGACTGGCTTATTTGGACGAAAATAGAAGAAGATTTGAGAAATAGCGATCAAGTCGTGAGCAAGCAAGCGGTATGTCTACCGACAGACAGCGTGGGGGGCGTTTTTGAAAGAAGACAGAACGCGTGTCGTTGAACGTTGGACGGTTAAATGACGGGAAAGAAAGAGAGAGAGAGAGAGAGAGACAGAGAAAGAGAGGAGAACGGAAAAGAGGAGCATGCGGGAGGTGATGACGGATTAGTCCTGCTTCCGGTAAGGCGCGTGCCCTTCCGGAATGTCATGGGATGACCCCACGTATTTTCGACGCATCACACACATGCTATTTCTATGATTATCTCCCTCCTATTCCACCTACGCTTTTTTCTTTTTTTAACTTTTTCGCTCGTTCAAAAATTATCAACACGCTTTTATATATAAATACTCATAGAACGGCCGCGTTTTCTTTCTTTCTTTTCTATTTTTTCTTTTTTTTTTTTCTTTTTTTTTTCTTTTTTTTTTTCTTTTTTTTTTTTTTTTTTTTTTTTTTTTTTTTTTTTTACTGTCCTCTTTAGAATGGGAGAATGAACGAAACTGGCAGATAGATAAAATTACAAAAGAAAAAAGAAGATAGAGGTAGGTACGTTCCGAGCTCGGGGTCATTTTTAAATTGCAATGTTAAAACGAAATGCAAATGGTGCTTGCTTTGAATTTGCCATCCGGCAAAACGAAAAACTTCATTTTGCATTTCTTTCTCTTGATGCACTCGAAAACAAAGTATACGGCCGATTATTGTGTTAACCATAAAAGGAAAATGTAGGGAAAATGCTCTTCGTGAATACGAAATCGTCCACGTAATTATGTTTGGCTTGCCTCCAGTTGTCTGGTAAGCATAAGAGCGAGGGTAAGTCTAACTCATAGGACTTCGTCCTGAATAAAATAAAAAAAAGAGTCTTTCTTCTTGCTCGCAGGTAAGAAAAAATAAAAAATAAAAAAAATGACACATAATCTTTTTAGATCTTATTTTTTTCATAATCTTTTAGATGTATCTCGAAAATTTATTATTGAATTGTTTTCCCCTCGTACAATATCAATACGTGAAAATGAAATAATTTCATATGAAACGTTTTGAAAAAGATATTTTTCTTAAAACAATTACGAAACAGTTGCTCCTGTCTCGTCGTATTAAAAAAAAAAAAAACACGTTTTTAATGTCAACATTAGAATCACGGCCATTAAACGTTCTTTTTTCGTAATTCTATATAAAAACTGTTTACAACACGGTAGATTTCATCTCGTAGTATATTAGCACGTTCAAGAGTTCATTTATGAACGGACGATATCCAGACTTTCGTAAAGGGGAAAGTAAAAGAGTAAATCGTAAGAGTTTTAATAGAGCGAGTGAATTAGGATATAGAGAGACGTTTTAGACAGACAGACAGACAGACAGAAAGAGAGAAAGAGTCAGATGTTGTTTTTGAGAAAATCTTCTGCTCAGGAAGGAAGAAATTCGATGGGTCCTCCCTCGTTGTCGTAAAAATGCAACGAGCACCCGTTGACAAACGGTGCATCCTGGTGCAAGGGGCCCGGTGGTTTCGACCCTCGTATTCCTTCTCTCCTTTTTCTATTTTTAGACGCGATCTATGAAACATCTTGCCAGTAACACGTGCCACCACCGGTGTTTCTACGTTAGGGAATAAGAACGAAGGGTCGCGACATCCCACGATTCAGGAAACGGGGCACGCGACACGCGTTTTCTTTTTTTCTTCTTCATCTTCTTTTTCTTTTTCTTTTTCTTCTTCCACCATGTTTTCGATGAATTTACGTATTTTTGGAATTTCGAAAGAAAACGGACTGAAAAGCCAATTGTCATTACGATCCAATTTTTCATCTTTCTTTTTCTTCTCGTTATCGTTTTAACGAAAGACAATGTTATCTCTTGATCGATAGATTTCATTGTATTATAGCGATCTATAGCAATCTGGTAAATTAACAAATACGATATTGAAACGTTTTAGAAAGAATTTTCACAATAGACAACAAGCTGACGAAAACAGACAAACATTATAAACTACGACGATTAAAATGATTTTCACAGCTATCAACCTTGATTTCTTATCTTTTTTCTTTTAGTAACTATTAGTAAGGATTAAATTTATCATCGCAGTTTAATTGTATTCTCTACGTGTTAAATTATATTCTTTATTAAAATCAATTCGTGGGTAATCATTATTCCGTACGTTCAATTAACCAAACGATCTTATATTTTCTCTCGGAAGAAAGTATTCCTTTTGTCGAGCTTATCAATATTTAAATAAAAAATCAAAGTACCGGGAAAACGAAAGGTCAAGAAGGAAAGAAAAGAAAAAAAGAAAAAAAAGTAAGAAAGAGAGAGAGAGAGAGAGAAAAGGAAGTACAAACGAAGAAGCTTTTAACGATGGCATTTAAGCGTTACACAGAGTTTCTCGTACTCTTTTTTTTAAAGACAGATTCCTGAAGGACCCCGCCGGGATATTTTCGGTAGGATCTAGAGAAGGGACAAGGATAGGGTAGGCGGAGAAGAAGATAAGACCCTCGGAGTGATTAATGAACGAAGCTGTGTACGAGTGTATCAGAAAATAAGAAATGAAGATGATAGAAGAGAAAAAAAAATCTCGAACGTGGAATAAGATGAGAAAATCATGAGGAATGGAAAAAATAGGAGGAGGAGCTAGAAGAGGAGGAAATTATTAGGATTATTGTGTACATGCTGAGAGGATGAGAAGTATGAATTTCGCGCGCTATATATTCCTAAAACTCATTGATCTTTTTCATATATTTCTTAAAAATATTTTCAAAATTCCTAAACAGCTATGCTCTAACCTTAAAATCCATTTCAAACCATATCCTTCCACCCTCATTCCCGTTTTTCTCCCACCACTCACCATGAGGCCCTTCAGTTCTAGGGTCCATACTACGCAGTAGTAGTTTTATCCCCACCACTTTGAAAAGCTTTTCAAGGGTAGATATATTTTTCCTGGAAGCCAAACTTTACCTTCAGTCGCGCCTATGCTTTTTGATCGTGAACAGTTGCCTCTTCCTCCTCCTCCTCCTCCTCCTCCTCCTTCTCTTTCTCCTCGTCTTGTTCTTTTTATTTCTCTTTGTTTTCTCTATTAATTTTGAGTTCAAAGAGAGTTCAAATATTTTCCGCCATGCGTTATAATAGTGTCTTTTGATATTTCGAAATATATTCGTAACAATTTTTACAAGATAATATACGACGATGAAGTGTGTCACGATGCTACGAGTGATGTTCAGAAATGAAATTAATTCCCTAATTATGGATATAATCTTTTTGAGTCTATAAATGGTGAGCATACGATTATATTTTCGTAACTTATTCGTACTTGAGATGATAACATAATTGTTACATCTTCAATCTATTTGATTACTAACTCGATCAAGGAAGTTTTAGGATAATCTTGACGCCTACGTGTGACTTAAATAATAATAATAATAATAATAATAATAATAATAATAATAATAATAAAAGAAAAAATCTATGATCATTCTGTCCCACGCAATATCACGTACTTACTCGTAAACTTTCTTCCTCTCTGATTGTAGCAAACGATAGTAACTGATGGTAACTAGAGGTGAAGTTTCGCATAAAGTTTTACACAATGCTCATTTTCGCGGTACGAATTCTCCAGGCATTATCCTCCTCCGCAATAATTGCAGCAGCGCAGTTAGTCCATCTGGACCGCTTGACCACTACGTTGACGGAGAGTGAAGAAGAGAAAGAGAACAAGTATGTTCGCTAATGGTCGGCTGCGAATTTTCTCCTTTTATGAAGGTCTCTCGCTTAAAGCTGGCCCTCTCGGAAAGGTGCGAGTTTTCCTAATCGGTAGAAGCGCCAGTTTACCGACTTCTTTTTCGTGCACCCTTATGTCCACTTTTCGCCATTCAGGTATTTCGTTGTAAAAGGGACCTCGACCTGGAACCACTAAGGTTTAGAGACGTCATCGAAGAATAGCCTCTCTTTTTTCTCTTTCTCTCTTTTTCTCCTTTCCTTTCTTTCTTTCTTTTTTTTTCTTTTTCTTTTTTTTCTTTTTCTTTTTTTTTTCTTTTTGTTTCTTACGTCTTTTACTTCGTGTTTTTGTTGAACTCGTCGAGTGTTTCTCGTGTTTGACCATAAAGACCTACAAGAAAAAGATTTTGTTTTCTGCTATGTCAATAACTATTTGTAATATAGATCTGCAATTGTCAGCTTTTTGAATCGTTCGATCGAATAATTCTGAAAAGACAATTGATACCTCGTTCTTCTTTCTGCTCTCGATTTTCCCTAATTTCCATTTCGCGTTTTATTTTTCTAATTTCATTAATTTTCTTCTCAACTCGATCGTCGTCATAATAATCCATTGTACAAAATATAGGGAAGATATTAAGCTAAATCATGCGCAGAGTTATTGTCATAAGGGATAGTCATATCTATGATCGTCAGGTTGATATTGTATTTGTACGAAACATATGTTTTACGGATAAAGTAGTGATAGTGCGACTCCATGGAATTACCACGTCGTGTTAACCACAAAACTTGTAATTTGGATCTCGTTTGCGAGCGTGGTAATAATCGAAACTCCCTTGATTATTACTATTCCCCCGCTTCTAAATGAGATAGTTAGTTTACGACTTTATAGATCTTTTTTCATTGATATATTTACTATTCATGTAAAGCCTATTAGAAACCGTACAAATGGACTATTATCTTTTAATTATTTCAAGAACTAATTTTCTTTCAGAGCCTCCAATTCGTTCGGACTTGGTGGAACAATTGCCATACGTTGCCATGATCTGCCAGGACACTCCTCATCTATTTGGCGATGTTCTCCACAATCACATCCTTGGTATTATCAGAAAATACCTTCTAGATATGGACAATCAAGTGAGTAAAGATTTTCAATCGAACGTACGTGACATTTTTCCCTATGCTATTATCCTGTTTCTTCTATTCTTCCCCGACGTTCGGAGAAACCCGCGAAAGATCGAGGCACTTAAGCTATCGCTGTTCTTCACCTTGCAGGTACGACAATCGGCGCAAGAGGCCTTATTAGCTTTGATCAAACGCGGCCTGTTAGACACGAAGACTATTGAGACCGAAATCTGCCCGATAGTAGAGAGCTTATCCCGCATGACCGTCGACTACTTGAATTCAGGCATTTCTGTAAGTTTCCATCTCGCTGTTCCTTTCCTCGACTCCCAAACCACAGAGCACCCATTTTGTCATTCCTTCTTATCTCGTGTCATCCATTTATCCGTGCCTGTCGCGTCGTCGTTTCTTTATTTTTTCTTTTCTTTTTTTTTTTTCTTTTTTTTTTCGAGCAAACACGAGCACTTGAGAATGAGAATGGCATTAACAAGGAAACGTATTTATTACAAAAAGTTCAACGATAGAACGAGTTAGTAAATAACCAGAAAGAGAGAGACAGAGAGAGAGAGAGAGAGAGAGAGAGAGAAAGAGAAAGAGAGAGAGCACCGAGAAAACGAAACGATTTATGCTCTTCTTTAGTCTCCTTCTCAAGTACTCGCCTCCGAGTAAATTCTTTTAACATTACCACCGATCCAAGCCTGCGCCCCACATTATATCTCTTCGGCGGATTCCGCCTGAAAGACATGGGTAGTGAGATGTTCTCACGCAATCGCGTCTCACTACCTTGTCTTTCATGTGGCGTTCGTTGAACCCCTTCAACCTCTTCAACCTCGTCGACACGAGAATCGGAGCACGTACCCTACATTTTCTTTCCCCCTTGAGTATTTTTCTCTTTTTTCAAAGTTTCGTTGAACGCGAAATTTTTCATGCGACCCATCGCCAATATAACATTCGTTATTAGTCTCCTACGACGCGATGGAGTAGTGACGGGATTTGTTGGAAGAGAGAGAGAGAGAGAGAGAGAGAGAGAGAGAGAGAGAGAGAGAGAGAGAGAGAGAGAGAGAGAGAGAGAGAGAGAGAGAGAGAGAAAGAGAGAGAATGTGTGAGAAAGATGGAAGGAGGAGATAGACCTTAGAGAAGTAAAGCACGGCGAGCACGATCCTCGATCGATAGGGGCATGCTTTTACCATCAAAGTTGGTTTGTCATAGAGATCAACTATCACAGCCAGCTTTGATGAGCAAAATTGTGTCCGTCCTCAACACTGTTTAAACGAGAGCGAGAGGTTGAGTGAGAGAAAGAAGAACAAGAGTGAGTGAATGAGTGATTGAATGAGTGAATGAATCAGTCAGAGAGAGTGAGAGAGAGAGTGTGTGTGTGTGTGCGTGCGTGCGTGCGTGCGTACGTGCGTGCGTGCGCGCGTGTGTGTGTGTGTGTGTGTATGTGATGGAGAGAATGTTGACGCAAAACAAGCGTGTTGTTTCAAAGAATCAAGAACAAAAGAAGAAAAAAGAAAGAAGATACGAGAGAAAGGAAGAGGAACGGATGATCGAGTACACGAGATCGAAGAAATCTAATGAAGAAGAGGAAGAGCTGCTGGGAGCAACGAATGGCGGATAAAAAGGTACTAAGAGCAAAGCGAAAGTTTAAGAACCTTTTGCGGTCCGATAAATCAAATTGGCTGTGGAATGTTGCGAGTCATATCACAGCCATTTTGATGACCTTGGCCCGCAGAACCGATCGTCAAGGGATCCTCCAGAATAATATTGCTTTTTTCATGCCGGTCGCGTGTTCCCTCCCCTTTAACCGTTTTACCAAAGATGATTGCTTTTCAGATACGAATCACGCTCGGCGATCGTGTATCAACATCGGGGAAAAAATCGAGCGAGCAAGCCAGATTATTATGTTGGAGACAAAAGGAAACACGATCCAATCGTCAAATTGGCTGTGACGTGTAGCCTTTTCTTTTGATTTCATATCACAGCCATTTTTGATGTTTGGATCGATGTTTTTTCGCATCGTTGGGCCCGCACGTTCCTCGACCTCCTTCCTCCTACGTGCCCAAGGAAGAGAAAGACTAACTCAGATAGCAAAAAAGAAAAAAAAAAAGAAAAAGAATATAGGGAGAAAACGAAAGAATGAGAGGAAGAGGGAGAAAAAAAAAGAAAGATAAAGGGAGGCAGCCTCCTTCTTCGTTCACGAAGAAAACTCCAAGAAGATCGGACTCCAACTGATCCCAAACTTTTTTTCATAGAAGACTGAAATTCCTAGAGCTAAAAAGTTTTCGCGTTCGCGTCGCTCACAAAGTGGTTGTTGTATGCTAATGAAACTTCATATCACAGCCAGCTTTGATGAGGGCTGCGACTCGATTTTCCATCGAAGGAATCAAACTCGACAGGATTTCAAGATTCAACGTTCTTTCAATGTGTATTGTATGCTATAAAATTTCTTTTAAATGATGTAATCAAAGCTTTTCTTTTTTCTTTCTTTTTCTTTCTTTTTCTTTTTTTTTCTTTTTTTTTTTTTTTTTTTTTTTTTTTTTTTTTTTTTTTTTTTATCTATGCATTCAAATTTTTTCAGTTTTATAGACAACAACAGACCGATCGACTGTTCCTCCCGTCAGAGTGGTTGTGATGTGGTTTCTTTTTACGCTCTCATATCACAGCCAGCTTTGATGAGCGGGACGGAACGATATGAACCTTCGAGAAGATGCGTGTATAATGTTTAATTTCATCTTCGTATTTTTTTTTTTTTCTTTTTCTTTTTCTTTTTTTGTTAACTTATATTTTGTATTTCTTTGTTGTATCTTAAATATAATCTCTCGTACTTGATGATGTATTACTATTTTTTAATTTTGTATATTCAATAATAACATGTGAACGTACGATTTATTCGAGTTTTACATATATATAAAAAAAAAATATACGGTTAAACCTTTCACAATTCATTTATTCCCGAGTTAATGATGATTTTTTCCTAGTACCCCCTTAAGCATTATATCGCATTTTGTGTCGGCCCACAGCTCATGAGTAAAATGGCACTGCTTATTGGTAAAGAGCTCACAGAAAAGGTCTTCTTGGACAGATACATCGCTCTTTGTGGAGATAATATCATCCACGTAAGAAGGATGTGCGTGGTACATTTTGGGGAAATGTGTGTCGCGGTAGGAAGGAAAGCTCTTCTTTATAAACTGGTAAATACAATTTTAACGGAGAGAAAAAAAGTTTTATATTGGAAAACAATGTAATAATTTTTTTATCTCTTAATAATGTTATATTTCAGTTTCCAATATTTGTCCAATTATGCCTGGACAACGTTTGGGGAGTTAGGAAAGCTTGCGTCGACGTAATGATGCCAGTTTCCTGTTGCGTCACATATCCATATCGTCGAATACTATTGGCTGATATTTTAGCAACGCATCTCAACGATGACTCCAAGTGGGTACGAGCGAGCGCATTTCAAATTCTTGGTCCTTTCATATCTACTTTTGCAAAACAATTCACTAATGTGACCTATAATCAAGATGGCGAATTTGTTTTCACCAATCAGCAGGACGATAATTTCAGGTGAATTTAGTTTACTTATTGATATAGAATATTAATATATTACAATTATAATAATGATGATAACAAGAACAAGAACAAGAACAACAACAACAAAATAATATAATAATGATTATAGTATCGATAAGAATAACAGTATCGAACGGGATTTTACATCGGGCATACGATACTCATATGAAGGAATTTTTCCGACTAAGTGTGCGATACGGAATCAAACATTGGATTCGGAAGATTACGACATTAGAGATGTACTCGATATCGGTTGTCTGATGGAAGTGTACGAGCATACTCAAAAAAACTATATGTCCAATCTTCCCCTGAGAGCGCACAAAACGAAGGTACGGAACATTGAATAAATTAAATATCAATGGCAAAAGCATTGTTAATAATCGCATTTAATGATTTTATCATCGCAGACGCAAAAAAAACAAGCGACGGAAAACGAACAAAATGATCCGGACGATACCGAAAAATTTAATACGTTTCTATATTATTACATACCACCGGAGATACCTCTTGATGATCCCTTAGTCCAAGCCGCTCAAAAGTCCTCGGAAACGAATAAGTTGACTAATGAAAATGCGCAAGATAAAAAGGATGATCCTACCAAGGGAATGAGCAATTTAACGATATCAAAGAAAAAAGACGAAAGTACGGCAAAATGTAGCATTAACGTTGATAATCGAAAAATTGATAACAAAAAGCAACAGAAAGAGGAAGAGGACGATGAAGATGATAATAATCGTTCATCGATATGGGCCGATGACAGCGCCGAAACCATAGATATATCCAATTTATCTCTGGACAAGAGTAATTTAAATGCGTCCCTATTTCTCAGGAAACACGAATCTAAAAATAATAAGCAAGACATCGTACCTCAAGATCTAGTTGATTATTTTGTATCCATGGCCGAGCCAGAGCTGTGTGAGGAAGGAGAAATTTCGTATCACTGTGCCTTCAGTTTTCCCGCGGTCACGTTGACATTAGGAAAAGAGAATTGGCCTTATTTAAAGAAAGCGTATCAATCATTGGCGGGTGCGAAACAATGGAAGGTCAGGCGTACTTTAGCTTCTAGCATTCACGAAATAGCCATAATATTGGGCGAAGAACTTACTGCCACTGATCTCGTGCCTATATATGACGGCTTTATTAAGGATCTTGATGAAGTTAGAATCGGTGTTTTGAAACACCTAGCGACATTTCTTAAAATACTCAAGCCTAATTATCGTTGGCACTATTTACCGAGGTTGCATAATTTTCTTGTCACGGATAACGAATGGAACTGGAGGTTTAGGAAGGAATTGGCCACCCAATTACTCGAGGTGGTTACTCTTTTTAATGCCAACGACGTGGCACAATACATCGCACCCTTGTCTCTTAAATTACTCATTGATAAAGTTGCCGCTGTCAGACAAGTTGCGCTTACACTGGTAACTGATCACATTCTTTATCATATTTACATAAATTAATATCTTGTATATTACCGTCACCAATACTAATTCATTCTTGTAGGTTACTCGAATAATCTCTCATCTTTCTAACGATGAACCTCTTGCCACGGCACTTATACAGGAACTCAGAGATACAATTGCGATTAATACAAGTAAGTGGGTTCGTAGGCAAACCTACGCTCTTCTCTGCGCACAACTGATTGCTGGCAATGCGATTAGCGGAGAGAAATTCGCCAAGGAAATGTTACCGAGTCTACTAAATCTTTCTTGGGATAAAGTTCCAAACGTAAGACTGGCCGTAGCTAGGACATTATCGCAGAATGTAATTGCTATGGGTAGTAAGTGTATATCGTATTGCATTATAATCTGACACATAACGAAAATATATATATGTGTATGTATATATATATGTGTATGTATATATATATATATATGTATATATCATAATTTATTATATAATTACATGTATTAAAATTATTTTAATTTTTTACTTTGTTCATTTTTTTAGTAGACTGGTTAGGTTACGATCATGCAGAAAACGTAGAGAGAAGACTTAAGCAAATGCGCTTAGATATCGATCGAGACGTCAGAATCTTGGCGGGAAGAGAAGAGCATCTCGTGTCGGATGTACAAACGGAACAGGCTAGAAATATAGTATTTTAATATTTTATGATCTCTGTGGATAGATATCCTTTTCATTATATCGAGGATAAAAACAAAACTTTTATGTCACACCGTTGATTGCACGTGCATCGGTTCTTCCACGCAATATCCTTCGATCATAGGAATTATTACGACAGGAGAACTTGAAGTATAAATTGAAGATAAATTGAATAGTCGAAATGTTACAAGTATTTATGATTCAACGAAGAAAAACATAATGGAAAAAAAAGACATATGGGTTGTCACGCTGTCCGCAATCTGAGAACCGTGTAGTATGCCACTGAGGAGAGAATTAAAGGAAACGTATGAATGAAGAAACAATTTGTGATGAATGTGTGTAGAGCGCGCGAGAATGCATGCGTTAAATATTGTGATCATTTTTTACGTGTAAGTGGCCACTCGGATAAGGCAAATATTAATAACTGAAAGATAGCACGCCGTCAAGACTTTTTATAGTTTTTTTGCTAAAAGGTATATACCTTTGGTTGTGCGAATCTTAGGTAGAACTACGAGTGAAATACACTCATGGTCATATTTTATTTTATGTTATTCTATTCTTTGTTTTAATTGATCGCTTCGAAGCAACTTTTTAATACATCTTTTCCGCACCCCTTTTCCCCCCTCCCCCTTTTGTTTTGCTTGGGAAAGAACTTTGCAAAGGAAGTTTTATATCCATGAGCGCGAATACGTCCCCGATTTATTTGAAAATTTTACACGTTATCGAAGAGAAACGCCTACGTCGGGAAACCAAAAAAAAGAAAAAAAAAGGGAAAAAAAGAAAATATTCGCGCTACCGACGATAAATCTTTCTAACGTACAATGTTCTAAATAAGCCGTAATCGCGTGACTTTACCGCGAAGATACGCCGAATAATATACGAGCGAACAATTCAGTAATAAACTATTCGTCGCTGCGCGATATATTTCATATATACGTTACGAGTTTGTATAGAAACGTTTAGATTAGAAAGATGTCAAATGTGTCCACGAGAATTTTTGGAAATCCTCGCACTGCGCCAAAATTTTTGGGGAATAGAAAATTCTTGCGCGGAACAGTAATTTTTGTCTAAGGCCAACTTTTAAAACCGATACCACGATAAGAATAGTTCATAAGTCACGGACGATTAAATTGTTGGATAGTGTATAAATAGTGTACGATACGAATATTTTAAGGAAGTACGAAACGGATAGCGGGCTTAGGATGAAATAACTGAAATTTTTAATTTAAAACAAATTGTATAGTGTTACGAAGTTGGATATGCGGACGTCGATAGTTTTACTGGATATATTAGATGATTTAAATCGAACTTGCAATGCCCAAAAAATATTTTACATCTACTATGGAAGAAAATCAAACGTTCACGTATCATTGGTTTCACGAAGGCGAAAAACGATTATAAGCTACAGTAATTATCCTGTATGCAACGAATACAGTCGTTAATTGTGAATATTTGTGAGAAAAGGAGAATGGTATTGTTTAAAATATTCTGTATAATATATTGTGTGTGTATTTCATAATAAGACAAAGAAATATACTTGAAGCGATTTGTTACACAATCATAAGACAATAACTTAACTCTTATCACCCGCTGTTACAGCTTTCCATTTTTTCTTTTCTTTTTTTTTTTTTATAATACTCTATTTTTCGAATAATAAAATACAAACTTTATTGCTTACCATATACAACGATCCCTTAAAACGATCTAAAGATATATAAAACACTCGTTATGGAGGAACGACGATTAGAAGAACGAATCACTGTGACAATCATTTTGAAAAAAAATCTAAAATATCCCGAGAAATTTTCCAGGTGGACAGGCCGGCATTTGGCATGCCTTTTCTTCCATTTCAGTTTCAACTGTACTACAATCGCGTAAACAATGTCTCCATCTGATCTGTCGACCTTTACCGCAACTGACGCTACAACTGCTCCAACCCGTCCATCTGCCCCATTTACGACGCGATTTTCGTTTAATTCGATTTTTACGAATCATTCTCTTCGTCAACGAATCCGTTCGATCGTTTAATAAATTAATCCTTTCAGTTCCTGATTCTTCCTTTTTCGTAACCTTATCGAAACTAGCGTTTCTATCATCTAGAGTTTTCAAGGCCGAACTAAGATCACCTATTCGTACGCATTCATCCACTAATTTTGGTGTTTCCAAAACAACCTCTTCCTCGATAGTGCCATTATTATGAGGAACTTCGATCTCACGTGATTCCAGCTTCTTCTTCTTCATCTTCATAATCTTCTCTCCTTTATTTTCTCTTTCGTTTTCATAGCTCAGATAACTTTGTAACTCGTTCACCTTCGAAGATATACTTCGATACCGTTAATTTGCCAATCCAAAATAAGTATGTACTTAAGTACTTACTTTGGTAACCAGCTTCTCCGCGAGTTCTTTGATCTCCTCGATGGATTTCACTGCTCTATCGCCACGTGGTTTTTCAAACAGTGACTGATTAGTTTCTGATAACATTGACAAAGATGACGACGTTGATTCAAGAACATTTGGGTATTTCGGTATCGTTAAATTGTCATTTTCATTTCTTTTTAATCGAGTCCTTAATGATATATCTCTTTCCTCAAATACAATCCCTTTACTTTTATTTAAGCTTCTTTTATCTCGCACATTATCGTTCACAGATGATACGTCTATCTTTTCCTCTATCAATGTTTCTTCAGTTCGTTCGTTCTCACCCTCGCGAGAGGATCTTTCATCAGATATCTTTCTTCTTCGAACTATATCAATTTCCGAACCATCGTCAATAGAATCCTTTTTTTTTATTTTAGATTCGACTTGATAATCGTCGACAATTTTAGGTAAATCTAAATTTCTAATCGCGTGAATCTTTTGTTGCTTGCCTTTCGAAAGGGACGTTGTTTTTAATGAGTTCGAGATACGTTTGCCGTTTGCTTTAGAGGAAATACCTTTCCTCTTATCTGTCCTACCAACGTGTTTCCCTAATTTTCTTTTTTTCCCGTGAAGAACTCTACGTATCTTATTTTTGTTAGACTTTCTTTTCTTTTTAGATCTCTTTTTATAAACTCCAATATTTTTTAACATTGAATCGTTTGGCTTCAAAGTTTGCGAAATATTAGCTTCGAGATTAAAAATTGTTCCGACTTTTTTTTCAACGTCGTTACAATGAATTTTTGATGCCATCGAATCGGTAATATAATTGTCGAGGTAACGATTTGTTTCAGTAACTTGCGAATTGAAAAATGTTCCATTAGAATTAGAAGATACGTTTCGATAATTGGAAGTATTGTAATAATCATTAGAACTTTTCGATAATTTAATGTACCTTTTTCTCAATGATCGATATTCTGCATTTGAAGATTTTCGTGGAAAAGAATCGGCTAGATCTACGAAATAATTACTTTTCAAACGTATCAATGGCTGATTTTTGTCCGACTTGACAAACTTTAAATCGGTTCTTTTTACTCGAATGTGCGTGTCGTTCGACGATTCCTCCAAATCCGAATGCTTATCGATGTCGTCGAAAAGCTTAGGTTTTTCAAGATCTAATAATGTCTTCTCTTTAACAGATTGTCTTATATCGAAAAACGAAGTCATCAAAGTAGTCATCGTCTCTTCGGTAGCATTCACGTTTGAGGATAACTTCTTACCGTACAAAATAGAATTCGATGTTAAATCGTTCTGATTTTCGTTCGAAATGAGATGCTGCTGATAATGATGTAATAAATTGAAAGCTCTCTTTTGACGTTTTTTACTTTCCACTATCGTAAGTACTGAAATTACGATAAACGGAATCCAGATCCATTTGTAACAACACAATTTCACCATAACACAGTAGCCTAATAACATCGATTTCTACAGCATTTTAGATCGAATTTAATTTAATATAATGGCAAATTTTTATAATACCTCAATGTGTTATTTATAAATCTACTCGTACGACGAGTCATGATACAAGTGACAATCTTACTCGGTTATAAAAATCGATATCTCTTGACGATGTGAATATAGTAGGATATATACATATATACATATATATATATATATATATATATATATATATATATATATGTATATATATATAAGAAATTTCTTTTAAGTAGAAATTAGTTTAATTGTAAAAGGAGAAAGTTTTTGATTTACGATATGATTTTGAATTTACCGCGCAACATCAGTCAATTCATAGGTCGTCCTATAATGTACGAGCATTCTCCGTACCACGTGACCACTGTCTGCTTCCTGTCGACTCGATTAGCGATTGGCATTCAAAACACTTACCGATTATAACATTTTCCAATATCTTCATTCGCATCGCATCGTAGAAAATAGAATTTGGACTTTGGTCCTTTGGTAAGTTTTCCAATTTGTGCTGTACATACGCATAGGGAAAATGATTCTAAAAAATTGAAGAGTTCGTCACGAGGTTGGAGGGGGAAATCATAACCTCTACATGGAAACTCTCTATTGGAAATTATCAAAATGGCGTGTTACGGTAGTTGAACGAGTAGTTGGGATCATATTTTGGTGTCGTATAGTGCTAAATTCTTCGTTATCAAAATTCTTATATGTAGAAAATTCAATTCTCCTGTCGTGAGAATTATTGAGGTAAAAAAGGAAAAGGAATATTATGACACTATTTTCGCGGATCTCATCGTAGGTAGTTTTGTTTCATCTCGTATTGCAAGGTACAAACTCGATAATGCAGGAAATCCTTCTGGCAGCATTCTCCGTGATATCGAGTCTACTGATCGTATTTGGCCTCGTATTATTGGGTAAGGATAAATGAGCAAGAAACGCAAGGAGGATATAATTATTAATATAAACAAGCTGCTGATCTTAATTTTAATAAATTATGCAAATCTCTGAATTTAATGAATAGGTAACCTACATCATCACGTGTTGTACGGAAAAATAATGCAATGTTATTGTTTCCATTAGATATTAGATAATTTAAATAAAATTGATCGTAATAACTATTGTATTTATAATTTTTATAGGCTGGTACTTAGTTTGGAAGTTCTTCCTTTCACGATTCCGATTTGTTCGTGAATTACTTGGTGGAATGAGCGAGTCTTCATCGGTCAATGATTTGAAGAATGGTCGATCTCGTATAAAGAAAGTTCGTCGGGATTAAGTTCTACATTGTGTTCCATTGTAAAAGAATTGGCTGGTGAAAAAAGGAACAAAAGAAAAAGGAAAAAGAAAAAAAAAAAGAAAAATAAACCTTCTACAAGAAAAGTATTAATCAGGATTATCTAATCTGGAATCGCATTCAAAGAGAAAACATCAAAATGTCTATAAATATACGCTGTGCAAACACGGATGATTTATTGAACATACAACATTGCAATTTGCAATGTTTACCTGAAAATTATCAAATGAAATATTACCTATATCATGCTTTATCTTGGCCACAATTAAGTTACGTAGCAGAAGATGAAAAAGGAAGGATAGTGGGATATGTTCTGGCCAAGATGGAAGAAGATTGTGAAGATAATCCACATGGACACATAACCAGTTTAGCTGTGAAACGATCTCACAGAAGGCTTGGTATTGCACAAAAACTTATGAATCAAGCTTCCAGAGCAATGGTGGAGTGCTTTGGTGCAAATTATGTTTCATTACATGTACGTAGAAGCAATCGAGCGGCTTTAAATCTTTACATAAGCAGTTTAAATTTTGAGATCTCCGAAGTCGAGCCGAAATATTATGCGGATGGTGAAGATGCATATGCCATGAAGCGTGATCTTAAATTTTTTCATTTGGAAAAAGAAGAAGTATTTAAAGATGCTTATACGGACATTCATTCAGGGAGATGCTGCGATCATTCATAGTTGGATTGGAATATTTATATATGCTTGTATATAAATTGATCATCGAACAAATTGTGGTGTATTACGTTAACATTAACACCATAGTATTTTGTGTCATTTTCAATCAAGAATCACACATGGAAAACAAAAACAAAAAAAAAAAAAAAAGAAAAGAAAAAAGAAAAAACGAAAATGTTGAATGGTTTATTTTAACCGACTGAATGTTCTACCAATGTGTCATGGAGAAAATTAAAAGAAAGAAAAGAAAAAAGATATGAAAAATGTCGTTGCAAATGTTTTATATATTATCATGAAGATATTTGTTAGTGATTAAACGTGGGAATTGAAGGCGTTATCGAATTGATTCTACATTCTATGGTGCATATTTGATTAATAGTTTGTAACAGAAAAGAAAAATATTGCCTGTAATTACTTTAAATACAATGTACTTGAAACATGTAATTTTTAATATGCAAAGTATCTCAGGAAATATAAATTTTCTCTTTAAACGTTAGGTATTATTGTTATAGTTCATCTTTATTTTACAACCAAAATTAATTGGGGTGGGGGGAGGGAGTAAAAAGAAATTAAGCGGAATAATTAATATCTTATTCAACTTTTCTTTTCTTTTCTTCTTTTTTTTCTTTCTTTTTTTTTTTTTCCAGAGGACGAGTACCTATTATAAGAATAAAAACAATTTCGATCTTTGTGATATTTTGAAATTTATTCATTCGTTTGAAATAAAATTCGTGGCAATTCGATAAATGCTTCCTGTAAATACTTCTTTGAGTACAATTTGACACTTAAAAATTACATCTGACATTGCACGATTCTTTAATACGTTTACTCCATTGTTGCATTTGGCTATCATATCTTGTATTCTATTTTGTGTATACATATGTCGCTTTTAATAGGATTAATTATAATGTGTATAAATACGTCTATGTACATTAAACGATCTTAAAAACAACGCGATCGATCCATTTCGAAAGACATGCTGCCCGAATAATAACTTAAACGTTCACGTACAAAGTATTATTGGATCGTAAGTATCGTCAGGAACAAAGTCGTTGGTGTTTGTAGTTCGTTCGACTCTTAAGCACAGCATTAATAAAGGAGCGCGTTGACATTAACGCGCTTTTTTTTTCCACCCTTCCCCTCCCTCCTTCACCGAATGCAATTAATTGCAATCTTTTGCTCGAACGATATAAAGATAAAAAAATAGGTACGCGTACGAGCAATCCTAACACGTTATCGTAGCTATGATATTTGCGAACAAAGTGATCCAGGTACAATGTACAAAAGGGAAATGAAAAAAAAAGCGGATGATGCTAAATGATTCTTAGATAATTGAAACAGTAATATATACGCGTACGTTTCGATAGAATTGATATCAATTGATATAATATTACTGCCTTGGTGGTGTCTTAAAAAGACAATGAATCGACATGTATGATGAGCACCTAATGGTTTAACCATCTATATTATATGTATATGCAAATTCTAAATATACAAGAACGCTATGTAATCCGCACAAATGCAATATTTTACAGAACACTGCCAATAAATTATAATACACGCCTCGTCGACCAAAGATCACGCGCATAGGCGCATACATTATTCTCGCTCGATTATACATTCTCTAAAAAATAAAGTGCGATATAAACTATTCACCATTACGTACAATTTTCGTACTCTAATAGCAATTAGCGTCGCAAAATCTGCTGAGGTATTTCTGTTTTTGTGCTCGAACAGCTGCGCACGCTTATTTTGATCCATTATTAAAGGGATTTCAATCTTTCTAAATGATTGTATCAATCACAAAACTGCTGCCGAATGACCAGTAATTATATAAATATACGGCTCGTTATTGATATTTCAAGTCAAGGTTCCGTCATAAAGGCGGAAGAAAATGGAACTTTGCTGCACAATTCTTATTTATTATTCCTTTAATCGTAGCATTAATTATTATAGTCATTGTCTCTAGTGATCCGTGTCGTTTATTAATTATTTAGAATTTCGGAACTTCGGTATAGGCTGTTTTGGAAGAGCTGTAGAAATATACGGATATTCAAACGATAAAATACGTCGAAAATCCGACATCGTAAAAGTTTCGTATAAAATTCTGATATTACATAAAAATTTACGTTCTATAAACTAAACTAATATCAATCAATATTTTCGAGTGAATTTGACCGTTGTAAAGAAGATGCTATCTCTGGGCTTTTTTTCTTGTTTTTTTTTTTTTTTTTTTTTTTTTTTTTTTTTTTTTTTTTCTCTTCTTTTTATTAAATTGCGCAAATTGCTCGTTCGTTATATTTTAATCTGTTAAAATCGTTCAGAAACACGTTCAAAAGGCAGTTCGTTATATAGCGGGTAATAATTATTAACAAATTTCGTTTTGTTCCGAACGCAGCACTCGTAATTAGCACGGAAGGACAAGTTTGTGTATTCGACGTACGGATTTCGCATCTACTCGAAAAATGACACGATTACGTTTCCTCTATAAAACACTACGATATCATTAATTCTCGAATACATTTATATAAATCATTTTTTTTCCGTTTTTTTTTTTTTTTGTTCTTTTTTCCTTTTTTTTCTTTTTTTTTTCTTTTTTCTTTTTTTTTCTTTTTTCTTTTTTATTGGTCTCCCTTCCCTACTACTATACTTGTGCTTTGGCAGTTGCGTATTTCTAATAAAACGTAGGCCTAAAAATTGATTCCTTATCTTTAGAAAGAAGAAAAAGGGAGACGTTTAAATTCCGAGAATATTTTTCTCTTTCGTCTTATCTGTTCATCCAAAAAGACACGTCCAACACCCTCTAACTCTTATTCATTTAATCGTCAAAATCCAGGACAATTAACGTCATAATAAACGATATTAAACCCCTCACGGTCGCCTGACAATATTACGACGTTACTGATTATCGTCTCAAAACATTCACGTTGTAGGACCTTTGAACACTTTCGAGTCACTATAGAACGATCTAAGAGACATTGATTTTCTTGTTCTCTCCTCAGCATACTGAAGAAATTCATGTTAGAGTCACGTCTCTACTTCTTATCGACGTTTCACGGTCTCTCTCTCTCTCTTTCTCTCTCCTCTCTCTCTCTATCTTTCTCTCTCTCTCTCTCTCTCTATCGCTCTATCGCTCTATCGGTCTATCGCTCTCTCGTACTTTTTCTACCTTTCGTTATCCAATCACGTTTTGCTAGTGCAAAAATAAATTCATGGTTGCTGCGCAGCATGTATCATGGCGACTTTGAGATCTTTGGCCAAGTGAGAAACGTCAACGACGCTATCGACCATCTCTTGTACCGCAGTCACGCTAGGAAAGAATTGTGCTGCCTGTTTCGTCTTCGAGACTGTCTGTGCGAGTGCCTCGTTCAGGGCATTCGCACATTGAAGAACTCGCGTTCTCACGTCGTTTCTTGTCACATTCCTATGCACGGTGTCACCTATGTGAACGAGTCGATGGGCGCTAAGGACGACGAATTTGCCGTGTGCCAGAAAGACCTAAACAAGAAAATGATAATATAATAATAAAAATAACAATTTGCTTAAGTAAGATAAGAAAAGATAAAGAATTCGTGGGACATACCTTGGGTGGCTGATTATGCTCAACCGTTTGCAAGAAGGCGTCAATGGCATGAGTTAGGTGTGCACCGTGTGTGATCACTTGAGCCGCGTAAAAAGCCAACAATTGTTTGTCGTTGGGATCCATGGGCGTTGGTGTCGTGGGTGGCATTTGAATGGCCGCATTGTCCGCCTCGGACACTAGTAGATCGTAACTGCTACGGAGTTCTTGAGGTAAAGATGCTCTCAGTTCTTCTCGTTGCTTCGCCACGATCTCTCGTGAGTCGAGATTAACGTAATCGTAGTCTTCCCCAGCGCCGCTGTTGTTGCTGCTGCCCGTTGAGATGATGGATGATCGTTTGAATAACAACGTGGAATTTCCCTAAAATAAAAATGTTATTTTATTATATCACAATGGATCTAATATTATCGTAATCACGAGACTTATCTTTAAAGGCATGGATAGAACATAGAAAGGACAATAGCTAGCGTGAAGAGATAAGGAAAAATCGTGCGCGTTATCGCAACTGAAAGATGCTCACCTGAATGAAACTGGCGACCTGACGAACGTCTTCCGTGAGTGCTCGAGCGCACGCGATCAGCTGATCGAGTGGATCCGGTTGAACCGTCGGCAGAAGGGAAGGTGGTGGCCCATTCGTAGGTGTCGGCGTGTCGCCACCACCGCGACAGAGTTTACCCGCGTCCCATTCCATCGTGTCCAACTCGGTGGCGGCTTCCTGCACGAGCTTGTCGGAGTCACGAAGTGCCTTAACCAGAGGCCGTAATTTCGTTGCAAGACCCTTGTCTGGCGCTTTGGCCGCGTTACCGAGCGTACCTACGTGCGTAATGCGGACCACTTCAATCGATCGGATCTATTCATCTTGACGACGTTTAATATGATGATTCAATGGTACCGAACAATACCTTCGGCAAATTCAGCGAGATCGTGTAATGACGTTCTCAATCTCAATGCTGCGAGCCTTAAATCCATTAATGTAGCGTCCAATCGTTGAGGCGTTCTCCAACCAGGACTAACAAAACCCAATAACCTGGCTATCGCTGCTGAAGCTTCATTCTGCAACCTCTGAAGACCTTCCAACGCGGCATCCAATTCCAATGGAAGTTCCTTGTTCATCGGTACGTCGTAAATTTGCTGCGTTTGCATAGGAGGTGGCGGTGGAGTTGGCGTTTTAGGGACAGGTGTATTGTGTCGTGATGGTAACGATGATGCTGGAAGACGTGGCCGTGGCACGTCGTAATCTGGAGCGGCGAGGCTCGATCTGAGAGAATTTGTTATATAATCAAATAAATGAGATAAAGTAAAATGCATTAGAGAAAATATATGATAGGTCAATCAATTTACCTATTAGATCCACTGAGCGACCCATCGTTGGTCAGACTGGAAGCTGAACTACTTGGTGTCAATGGTTGTAACGGCCGTGGTACATCGTAACAATCTAAAGGCGTGATGCCAGAGCCACCAGAACAATTCGAGTTTGGAGTACAGGACGTCGGTGGCCTTGGTATATCGTAGCAAGATGGGGCAGGACTCGGACTACTTGCAGGGGATGGAATCACAGGAATTGCTCGTGGTGGAACGTCGTAACAGTCGGTCACATCGCCACCGTTGTCGACGGAGCTTCTGGCGCTTGTCATGTATCGTCCTGCGAACGTGTAAAATCATTCTCGATTGCGGTTACTCGAGTTAACAAGAGGAAAAAAAGCAAAACAAAAAGAAAAAAAAGAAAGAAAGAAAAAGAGAGAAAGACATCATGCCTAAGCGAGATTAGATCTTAGAAAATACGTAGTTGGTTGGCGCGAAGCAACGGTTATCGAGAGTTATCGTGATGTTCGTGACGTCGGGTAAGAGTAAATGAGGTCACTCGGACTGTTGTCGACGAGATCGAAGCGCGAAATCTTCCCTCCGGCTCCAGGAAGTTATGTTCCAACGATCGACGAGGATCGTTTAAGATGTCTCCACGAGATCTCGAGGTAATGCATCGGCTTATCGGATTCCGATCGCCTTGCTTCCTGATAGATGCTTCTCTGCCTCGTTTCTTTTTATTTCTTGAACGTACTCGAACTAAATGCGATAAATCACTGTTTCTTCTCTTATTTTTCAAATAAAATATTTGTCGTTTTTCCATCGATAAAATCGCATCCTATGATTATCCCGAAAGCTCGCAATCATTAATAAATTTTATCTTAACCACTTCGATAATCGAGTTAATGATTATTGTACCTGTATTGTGCAAATGTTCGTTGTTCGAATTGAGGGGTGAATCGTGTCTGGAGGGTGGTGCAGGACTTCCGCGACTCGCTGGTAAATCGTACAGGTACACGTCGCCGCACTTTTGTGGTGTCACGACCTGTGAAAAAAAAAAAAGATGACAAAGAGAAAGATCAAAGGACGTTCCGATTACAATGAGACTAATAATAATCGAGTGAAGGGATAAAACAACCCACACCACATTGCATTTCCCTTTGATATTTTTCATTTGAATGGATTTCGATTCGATATGTTATTTGTACCGATTAATTTGTTTTAAAGAAAATACATAAAAATATTGTCTACGGTTATGCGTTCGATTCAT
This sequence comes from Vespa velutina, assembly GCF_912470025.1. NCBI lineage: Eukaryota > Metazoa > Arthropoda > Insecta > Hymenoptera > Vespidae > Vespa > Vespa velutina. The sequence goes on along the minus strand of NC_062189.1, from coordinate 4,688,830 downwards.
TATTTTTTTTTTCTCTTGTTCTTTTATTTTTATATTTTTTAATGTTTTCTCGTAAGCTCATTCCAATATCAATAAACGCGACCCAAAAGATTTTCCTTTATAAAGGAAAAATAAAAAAAAAAAAAAAAAAAAAAAAAAAAAAGAACAAAAAAAAAATAGAAAAAAGAAGAAGAAGAAGAAATGACAATATCAAGAGATAAAATTCCCGTTGAGACCTATAAAATATAATCTTGTAGAAAACGATTTTACGAGAACGACGTCAATGACGATGAAGGACTAACGATTTTATCTAAGCGAGCGCCAATCATCCACGATGTTCCTCTTTCTACTCAGGGAGAAGGTTCAAGGACTCATTTCGAGTGGTACTCTTATCGTTAAGGACTTCATTCTAATGGATTCGTTAATTGAATTCCATGCAAAAAAGAAAGGTCCTTTCCCTTTTTACAATCATTTAATACATATATACATATGTATATACGTGCGTATTAAATGTATTACATAAATATCGACGTTAACAATACACATAGATATTTTTATATGTATGTACGTATGTAAATGCATTTATTTGGTCCGGTAGACCGCAGGCTCGCGAAAAAAAAATACAATTTTGTCGACAGAACAAGCGTAAGAAGAAGAAAGGAAGAGAAAGACTGAGAGTAGCAATAGGAATGAGAGAATAGGGGTATTTTCAACGGACTGAACGAGAGAAAGGGTGGAGAAAGAAGGGAGACACGACGTGAAACAGAAAGAGAGAGTAAATCCCTCGAGAGCGCAATCTCTGCCTCATCGTCCGCTGCTTTACAATAATAGAGCCTCTTCAACCCTTGCGTTATGCTTAAGCGTGCTACACTTTTGTTCTTCCTTCTTTCTCCCTCGCTTCACAAACCACGCTAGTTACTCTACCTGTGGAAGATGCTTACAATTTTTGATATTTCTACGTATTTTTTTTTATATATATACATACACACACACACACACATATATATATATATATATATATATAAATATAATAGCCATTAAATTTCTATATAAATGTATAACCATCATAACAAAACTTCATTTAAGGCTTTTAAGATATTAAAAATAAAATGAGAATAAAAAATGAACGCTTATATGCATCTAATAATAAAGTTCTTGTAAACTGCGATGGAAAAACTTTGTATATCTTGGAAATTCAAAAGAGGGAATGAAGAAGTTGGCCATTGAAAAGCGAATATCCTGCTATCGGGGAATAGAGGATTCAGGCGAGCGTCGAGGATTCGAGCAAGAATCTAGGTCAAGCCTTATCAGTGGTAGGCGGTAGAGTCCACCCTCGGAATAACGTGCTGCCACACCCCTTTTCCTCGAATCGCGCTTGTCGATTTGGTCCTCGATAAACCACGATTGAGAGCCTGCGGTAAACGATGTTGCCTTTAGCTAAACGATTTTCCGTCGATGTTCTTTTTATAACCTTTTACATTCTATCCGTATTCTTTCGTATATCCGAAATTCCAATGAAACTATTTTACTTATTTTCTTCTGTGACATCGTACGTTCCTTTATAAGAACGAATTCATTTTAATTCCTAATAGATTAGTAAAACATTTCGCGATGTTATCTTACGTGAAAACATTGGTAACACTAACAAAGACATTAAGCTTCCTATTCTAGAAAGGATTAGGAATTCGATTGCTACATCGACCGTCGTACTTTCGTGTCTGAATGTAACGGTAATCAGATAATCTCATTTAAAGGAACACAGTTCGAGTTAGATTTCGACATTGTTCGCACGCACCCCCTACGAGGCGAATCCCCAAAGAGTCTGCGTGATCCGTTTATTCATGATCCAGGATGTAAACTCGCCCATAATCAGATCGAGTCGAGTTCTGAGTCACGATATCGGCCTGGAAGGAGAAAGCAAAGATCGAGTTTGTGATCGACGAGCTATGTGTGCGACTATGTAAGCCACATGTAGATATATATATATATATATATATATATATATATATATATGTATGTATATATGCGTACGTATATGTTTACATACGTAACGTGCATACAGGTATACGTATAGAAGGCTATAAGATATACGAGGCTTACTCGAATGCACACGAATAGTAAACTCTCGTTGGGGTAGGACCGTGTGTGTCTCTTGGGCGTTGCTGATCATTTATCAGGGTGGATCGAGCCGTGGATCGGTGACTCCCCTGTGACGCTCACAAAAGTCGACAACCTCGACATTTAAGCTATTCGCACTTCTAATGCAAGATATATTACATTACAATCCACTATTATCGTGACATAACCAATTTATAACGTGTTACGTGAAAGTTCGATGAGCGCATGCTAATTACAATCAATTCAATCATAAACTCTTTCCTTTTTATCTCGTCAAAGATAATCTCTAAGTCTTTCGTGACAACTCGAACGTCATTCGCGAGAAGGTCGAGTCTCTCTATTAAGTTGAATTTACATAGTAATACATAAATGTATGAGCGATTATGAATCCAATGGACAAGGATACGTTTTAATGGAAGAGAACTTTAAGTTACATTTTCTGTTAAGTACTTCGAGTTTATCGCTCGTTTCAATCGATTAACCATAGGACGATATTAGATCTGTATAATTTTCCTTTAAATTATTATCGTACGATAAATTAATGGTTAAGAGCTGTGTTCTTGTCCTTCAAACTCTAAGTATTTTACTCTTCCTCTCCTTCTCCTCTCTCTCTCTCTCTCTCTCTCTCTCTCTCTCTCTCTCTTTCTTAGCCTCCTATCCAATCCACCCATACCTTCATCAACGGATACAGTTATTATCTCCCATACTATGCTATCTGGTAATTAACTCGTGAACTATCCCAAAATTACAACGTTTTACCCAATGGGGCAGAAACGAAACGGCTGACCATTGAAAAAAACGAAAAATAAAAAGATATAGAAAAACGGAGAGAAAAAATAAGAGCGAAAGTACAATAGCCACTCTCTGCTTTCTGAATTAAAGTTGCACGCGATTCTACTATTCCTTGTTCGTATGAATCGAATAGTAGTAGATAGTACTATAGTAACGAGTGAGTACGTAGTACAACCAGGGAGAAGAGGTGGAGTAAAAGAAAAAAAGAGAGAGAGAGAAAGAGAGAGAAGGGGTGGTTGGTTGGTGAAGAGGTGGGGGCAGCGCGTCGGTCGATACCAGCGTCGCGACGCTAACTGTGAAAGGCGTATTACCCCACGGATGCGCGCGAGAGAGAGAGACGATGAAGGGAAAGGGAAAGGGAGAAAGAGAGGAGAAATAGAGAGAGAAAGACGGTTTCCATGGAAACGCGAAAGGAGGTACTCCACCTCCTACGCAAGCAGGACCTTCGGCCTGTCTCAGGGAACGATAAGGATTTTTCTTTTCTCGGGAGACAAACGCCAACTGAAAGGATTGTTGGCCACAATGTACCGGGACGAATCGTCGAATTTGTAGTTCTTTACACATTCGCACCTTTTACGAACATAACCATCGCTTTTATCAATCGTTATTTCGAAAAAAAAAAATATATATATATATATATATAAAATATAATAAAACTTTTCGATCCTTGGAATAGATAAATAAATAAATGAGATTGATGGTTCGATGAGATAGCTTCGAATAAATACAAAGATGAGGAAAGAAGTACTATGTTTCAACTCTGTGTTATCTTTGGCAACTTTTTGCAACGCGAAATAAACTTCTAGCCTCTCGACACCTTTGATCATTGCCGTGGAAAAAGTAATTCGATGAGAGGAATTCAAAGTTGTCCCCGTAAATAAGTAATTTAAAAAGTGGCCAGTTAGACAGTATATTAGAGAAATAAAGTTTCCAAAGAGTCGTCGATAATAATTGATGGCTCTTCCTTTTTTTTTCCTTTTATCATCCATTTAGATATTCGAGGTTCTATTCGATCCCTCACGTTCCCACCGACGTAAACGATTTATATCATCGATCCATTCGACGAACCGAAGGATTGACCAGCTATTACTACTACTACTACTACTCTTCACACGCGTAGATAATCCCACGCGAACGAGTTTCGCAGTTCATTGATACCATGCCGTTAAAGAGACTACTCGGCCCACGCCCAGAGACTCGGCTGGCCGGCGTCTCGTTCGAATCTCTCTCTCTCTCTCTCTCTCTCTCTCTCTCAACTCTCTCTCTCTTTCTCTCTTTTTCTTACTCTTTCTCTTTTTCGTTTCTCTTTTCTTTTCTTCTCGTCTCTTCTGGCCTCGACGCGACTCCTTGCTTCGTCTTGCTACGCCATGACACGTTCTTCCTTTTTCCATGCCATTTTCAGCCGGTGGAGTGGCAGTTCGCCTGCCGCCGACAGTGACGGTTTTAAGAATCCTTCGCCCCGGGCTGAGCTCGTTGAACGCGCGAGCACGCGCACGCATCCATCTACATATATATGTGTGTGTGTATGCAGTTACATAGACACCACACATTTATCTCGCGACACCGGAGGATATCGGTCACGTTGGAGAAGATTTTTGCGATTTCATGCTGTCAGCCAGTGTCGTACTTTGCGATATCTACCGTCGACGTCCCCCTGTCATGTTGGAACGCTATGCGCGTTCCTCTCGAATTAATCGCGGATATTCCCCTCGGTTAAGCCTAGACCGGATGGTGGGCATCTCTTTTCTCGTTTCCCAACCATAGAGAGATGCATCTCGATATGATATTTTTTTTTCTCTCTCTCTCTCTCTCTCTCTCTCTCTCTCTCTTTCTCCCTTCGTATATTGAAACATTATTGAACATGAACGTGAATTGTGTAAAGCATAAAATTTCATCGGAAACGTTTATCGATCCTAAAAAAAATGTAAAACGTTTAAATCGTTTACAATCGAATTTCAACTTTGATAATATTAATTATTTTCGATTTAATTAGGTAAACCGTGACGTTTTTCAAATCATAGTAATACGAGTTTTTCGTTAAACGTGACTCAAAGGCCGGAAAAACGAGAGTACCGTTAATTTATGTAACAACGCGCAGATATACCCAATATCGGGACAAGTTTGCCCTCTTTTTTGTTATTTCTTTCTCCCTTCCCTTCCCCCACCTATACCACCCCCCCTCCCAGGTTATCGACGTTTCAAGTGGTCTCGTGTCGTTTGACAACGTATCTATATATAGCACATAACATATCGCTACCGCGCGTCCAAGGTAGAAAATCAGCTTACGTTACTGCTCGCTACTGACCGAAGGAAGCGACTGCTGCGGTACGATCTGGTTATTCTATTTAACATCGTCGAAGCACGAAGCTACTTTCGCCTACGTCGAGAATGCTCCTGTTTTCCCCTCCTTCCACGTCTCCCTCTCGTATTTTCTACAGGGTGATTCGTTTACAAGCTAACGACCTTATTCTCCTCTATGATATTCCATTTTCACAAGGATGACGTCATTAAGGAATACAATTATTTCTCTTTCTTTGATTCGCAGGGATGACGTGTTACTTCCGACGAATTTCCAAGAAAATTCTAACTTTTCGTGTTGCATTCGTCTCTAATTTAATACGTCGTCGGTCAGAGTAAATGAAGATTCGCAGAAGCTAGAGACAATGACGAAGAGAAAGTAATAGGGAGGGAGAGAGAAAGAGAGAGGGAGAAAGAGAAGAGGAAAACGTGGATATGCACAAGCGATGAAACACGCCCGCCCTTCTTTGAGTTGAACCGCCCCGCACATTCCATCGAGATGACTCCGGGGACCCCACTTTGTGCGCCACGTACGACTGGAACGTGTGCGGGTGTTTCTCCGCTCTGATCCCGCTCCGACGCCGCGTTCTCGCGCGGAAAAAGAGAAAAGACCGACCATCGTACGTTTATATGTGTATATGAGAAAGAGAAAGAGAAAGAGAAAGAGAGAGAGAGGTAAATACAGAAAGACAGACACATACATACACACACATATATATATATGTATATATATATTTATATATATATGCACATATATACACATAGAGACAGAGAGAGAGAAAGAGAAAGGAGCAACGAAGAGGTGGACATTGTCTGGACCCGCGACATATAAGGGCACCGGTGATCTTTGTACATGGAACAGGACAAGGAGGACTCCTTCTAGGGTATCCTGCGGAATCGACTTCTCGTAAATCGTTTCGTGATTCTCTTTCTCTCTCTCTCTCTCTCTCTCTTTCTCTTTCTTTTTCTCTGTATGTGTATAAGAGAAAGAATCGATGAAAGGAGAAAAATTATTGAGAGACTTTGATCTGCGTCTAAAAATTCTGTTTTTGTGACGATAACGGTTCAATCGCTATGTACATGTATGTATACATATGTATATATATATATATATATATATATATATATATATATTTGTACACACGCGTATTATATGTGTGTGTGTGTGTGCACGCGTGCCTGTATCGCTAATGTAGCTCACTCATTACGTAAAGAGATACGTTACGCACGGAGACGTATGTTTCGCATTTCTCTCATTTAAACATCTGTTACCGTTTGTTTCGATTCGTTCCATGGCACCTGTGTATTCGTTCGTCGTCGTTGTCGTTGTCGTTGTCGTCGTTGTCCGTCGTCGTGATGACGTAGCGACTTTGTAAAAGACTCAGATGGAATTGGTTCGCCGTAACGTTGACCTTTCGTCGAAGAAAAGGAAGAACGTATACTCTCAACTCGTATTTTCTCTTCGTCCAGCCGTCTTATATATGTATTCCCGTCATCGACGAGAGGAGAAGAGACGAAACGCACGCGGTCGCGCAGAACCAAGCAAAAAACAGGACGGACTCGTCGTTGAAACAAGAAGAAAAGAGCTCGAGAAAATGCCGAGTGCAAGAAACCGAGAAGCTTCCTTTTACCTCCTCCTTCTCGTTCCTCCTCCCATTCGTACCAAAATACGCACCGGCTCGCGCGACTACCTAACAGGAAGAAAAAGAAGAAAGGAAAGGCGAGTTACAATCTGCACCAAGAGATTGAGAGAGAAAGAGAGAGGCAGAAACAGAGACAGAAAGAGAGAGAGAGAGAGAGAGAGAGAGGGAAGGAGAGAAGGAGAGAGGAAGAAACAGAGACAGAGGTTTCTCGAAGAGATCGTTTCTTCCTTCGCATGGCGAATTACGGTCGTTGCGTAATTCGAGCCGTTGTCGATTTATTTCAACCTGCGTCCAAGAGTTCGACGTGTTGCAAGGACGAACTAAATTTCGTTTCTTTCGTCGTTGTAAAACGATAAACTCAACTCACGAGACGTTCTTTTAATGAAATCGACTTGTCTTCCTTAATCTCGAACCGATCGTTCTTAATTGACTTTCTCCGCTTTCAAAGGTCCCTTCGAAATTCGTTCGATAAATTACGAATTTATAAAAGAGGAGATTTTTTTGCGATATACGTAACTAAATAAGCGTATAAGGGGGAAAATCTTAAAATAATGTACTTAACGAAACTTCCGTGGGATGGAAGTTTGATCGACAACAAGAAATTTAAAGAACATCTTTTAACTTTGGTTAATTTTATCGCGAACGGATATCAATATATAGGCTATGATGTTCAATTTACCACTCGACTTCCGATAATCTTTAATCACCATGGATGGCAATTAACGTACGCTTTTCGAGTTTACCAAGCTAATTATTTCGAGTGTAATTTACTCTATGAAGAGAGAAACGGGGGTGGAACGATAATCGATCGGTCGGTAGAGTTCGCTTTCGTTAGAAACTGATGTCCATGGCAGATGTCGAACGATGCCAAAGGCAGACGGTATATGTACTGCGTGCGAGAAAGAGAAAGAGAGAGAGAAAAAGAGAAAGATAGAGAGAGCGAGAGAGAGAGAGAGCGAGAAAGAGAGAGAGAGAGACGGATCGACGAATTGCTAGTCAGCTGATTTTGACAGCTCCCTTTTCGTCTATATGCTTAGGTACGCTGAAGGGAGAATAGAAAATCGAAAGGGACTTTCTACGCGACAAGAACAATAGACGTAACCCATGGGCGCCATTGTCAAATTGAGCCTCTTCAAATAGAAAATGAATTAATTCGAGAAGCCCAGCTGTCGCCGTTGGCACAGTGCGTGTTTTCCTTTCGTTGTGGTTTCATTTAAACGCACGATTTTGTGCGATGATACTCCGTTTCATGAGAGCGTTTCTTTTATCATGTCGCATTTCAAAGAATAAAATTTCATAGTGATATCAAAGTATACGTGGAATGGTATCATAATTAAATTTATGACATCGGCGATGATCTCTCTTTAAAATTCACGACGCTCTTTCAAAAGTGCTTACTTTTAATCGGAACGTGACTCCACATCCTGCTGCGAGGATTCTCCCTTGAGATTTGATTAACGATCGTAAGAAAGATCGTAAGAATTATTATCACAATATATATATATAAAAGAAAAAAAAAACTTACCCTATTTGGTTGTACGTGCCAACTGCGGCGTTTTCCGTGCCTCTGTAGACCATCTTCCGAAATATTCAAATCAGCTCTGCTACCGATCAAACAACCTCCAGTATCATATTGTCCAGCCAAAATTCTTAATCGATTTCCTGGACAGATTCCCTACAGCAAAAAATATAATAATGCATTATCAAGATAAATTCAATTTCTTTCAAATCACTTTTGATATTTTTATAGTTATTTTATTAGTCGAATATGTAGATTAGAGATAAAACGATTTTAGTGCAAAAGGTAATCTCGGTTCAAGACACTTTGGTATGTATTTCGACAAGTCACGAGCTCGAACCACTTCAAAGCGCATTGGAATATTCCTGAAACGCTCTTGATCCGTCGAAAGCCCTCCTTCGGCTTCTAATAGCTGGCGAGGAACTTCGAGAAACGAAACGCACCCCAATTAGACGTTCGTGTATTCACGAAACTCTCCTAATTCTACGAAATCGAACCGAAAATAAACGGAGGACCCTTCTTGCCGTTGCAGTGTCGCCTTTCCAAGTCGATTCTTGTCGTTATTCCAAAGGGACACAACGACCATGTATGTATGTATATATTGGCTTGTATCGACGTTCCAAAGGACACAAAGGGATCTATATAACTAGGACTTACGGTAGTCCTTTCTATCGTAATTTATAAGCCCCCCTTGATACACGCAGCTATGGAATTAGAATTGAAAATAAAGTCATTTTACTCTTCTACCTATTTTTACTATTTAAACTTGTAATAAGAAAGGAATAAAAAAGAAAAGAAAAAAAAAAAGAAAAAGAAGAAGTATAACAACTTGAACAAACTATAAATTTGGTACGCCGCTTTGTTTCTCAAACCGAGATAACATGAAGACTCGTTCAACTCACTTATTTGCTGTAGTGCCTGACGGACGTGTACAAAAGAAAGAACATGCTTGGTTTCAAAGACTTCTCATAGACAAGAAACGAGTATTAAAGCGATGAATATTAAACGATAGCAAAAATATTGAATTACAGTGGGTAAAAATAGAAATTCTGAGACACCTTGTGTGTATATCTGATGCATCTGGCGTCTTTACGGAACGCACGGAACGAATCGATTCGATGCTAACGACGCGTATTTTTCAGACTTGTAATAACGAAAATTGGAAGTACTGCTATTGACAGGAATTGGAGCTTGAAAAGTAATTATATTTAACGAAACCCTTACATGAACAACACGTTGAACGCTGAAAATAGAGAGAAATAAATGGAATTGATAATTATATATTTCCTGATAATTTTGCTGTTGAAAATCATTTGAATGGTCATTAATCTGATACGACAATTTAATGGAATCAATCGGATCCTTTTTCAATGATATTTCGATGTCGAAGGAAATTCATTAAAATTGTTGGTATTATAGTATTTCTAAATTAGCTACTACCATCGGCCTCGCATAACTCGTTTACCACAATCTCCAAGATGAAATCGCGATAGAAGAGATATGGGGAGTATGATGGTAGCAAGATCATCGAAAATAGCGAGATAGCTCGAGGGGCTAAGAAGAAAGGAGGAGGAGGAGAAGGAGGCAAAAACTGCGAGAGGAGGGTAGATCTATTAAAATTTTCCAGAGTAACAGCTGCTCCCAGGCGTAACAAGAAGGCAAAGCAATTTTCTCATATAAGCTTGATGCGTCTCTCTTTTCTTCGCCACCCTAACCAGGACCCTTCCTTACTTATCGACACTTCCAATTACGAAGGAATCGAAACTACATACAACTACGTTGTATGTACGTACATATGTACATGGTCGCAGGTTATAGATGGAGAACATTTTGACAGATGCCAGCTCGTTTCAGGAAACTCCGTGCCATGGATGATAAGCTCTTGTAACGAGGTTACCCTAGGTCGTGCTACACCGTAGAAATGTCACGAACAGATGCCGAACGTAAGAGAAGATGAGTACAATGGCCTATATCTATATATATATATATATATATATATATATATGTACAGAGGGCTACATACGATATACTCCTTCTATCGACTTTAGATCTTGAACAAAGATATGCCATCGTCGGTATACCTTAGCCGTGTGTCTCAATCTCGCATGAAGAAATTTCAAGTAATGTCTCTATAGAAACATATGAAATATCTATGACGGATACTTACAATTAGACGTACATATGTATATAAGTATGAACGCAAGACGTCCATTAAACTCCAATAGAACGTACTGTGTCGGCTAATGCGAAAAACGCGGAAGCTTCGACGTTACGTAAACGCGCTTGACGCGTTGAAAGATGTCAGAACTACAAAGCGGTAACGATCGTTCCAACGACACACCGTAGAATATAACGGCGTGAAAGATTGCAGTAATTTAAGGACTCTCGTTGAAAAGCCATACTGCTAATTGTACAATGACTGGACCGATGATTTATGACGGAACATATCAATGGTGATGATTAGAACGTGAAAAAGAAAGAGAGAGAGAGAGAGAGAGAAAGTGAACAGGGTATATGGAAGACAGAGAGAGATCATTCTTCCTTTGAAGAATACTCTTTTTCCTTCTTTAAACCTAACATCCATCAAAAGAATACAAACTAATAAAGCATAAAGATACGAGAAAATTAGAAGGTAAAGAGAAGAGTTATATTCGTTACCTGTCTACCTCGCAGGACGCACAACCACCAGCCTTCAAGACCCGCCGTATTCTGTTCCAGTACGGTCAGAACATCACCTTTTCGAAAAGCCAACTCGTCTGGCGCTTCGGCTATGTTGTCGTACAACGCTCGCGCTTTCACGCATTTTTGCTGCAACAGAAAAAAAAAAAACAATGCTAATTAGTTTCGCTACTCGTTTAGACCTTTCGTACCTAATGAAATGATAAATGATAAATGATGTTTTCTCTTTTATCTTAAAATAAAAAAGTTAAAGTTTATTTATTTCATTTTATATAAAAATAAAAAATATTTCGCATAAAATATAAAAATATTTCATATTTTACATAAAAATAAATAATATAAGTTTGTTTTTGTAATTCTTTGTAAATCTTTCTGCGAATCTTTATAATTATCTTTATCGATAAAACTTCCAAACTATCGTTACCCATTATAATGATGCATATATATATAGATGCCTATACCAAAAAGATTTTTCAAAAGTTTACGATGATCGAGCATTCACGCCAATTGGATACGGCGACTCGCCCTTTGGCCAATTTAAATCCATAAAATCTTAACTTACCCCACCTCTCAAAGCCCTCTTCGAGTCCTCAAGAGAGAACTCCTTCTGCTTTCTATTTCGAGATATGCTCGTTTGCTCGTTCGCACCGAACTCGCGTCTCTCGCGTAACGATCACTTAAGAATCGCGCCCGAAGAAGTGCTACGAAAGATGGACGATGCAGTTTACGAGGAAGCCGGCTCGCACGCTTTAACTCTCAAGTGAGTTCAATTGAAGTGCCTCGACACGCGGCAGCGGTGGCGGCGGCGGCAACGATGACAACAACGACGACGACGACGACGACGACGACGATTTCACCCTTTACTTCTCCTCTTCTCTGTGCTTGTTGGAACACTGATGTCATTCATGACTTTGACGAATTCCGGTAAGAAAATACGGCGCCATCACCCTTTCCTCTTTATTCCATCGTACGCTTTGTTAGTTTCTCTGTTTCCGTTAAATTAATTCCATTGCTTCCCGTCAAATACAATTATTCTCTTCAATAATTAACGACACGATTACTTTTCGTGCTATTCGAAAATTTCTTTGAACTGTACGAACAGTAATACTCGATATTTCAACGAATTAATTGAAAATATATTTAATGTACCTTCGATACGATATAACATCGATTATTATCCAAACCATACGGTACAAATATAAAAGAATCAATTTCTAATAATTAAATAATTTCTTTTTTTACGATTGAGATTTCTCGTAGTTTGAAATTCTGAATAAGAAACTTTCGTTTGATATTACGATAAAGAGAAATTACACGAGGATCGATCGATAATCGGATACTTTCGCGAAGAAAGACTCGGATAGATATTCGCAACTTCCAACTAACGGACCATTTCAATTTATAATCGTCGCTTCATCCACAAACGGGAAATGAAACTACGCGTGTTATGCGGGTCACGCGTTTCAAATTTATCGTACACGTTCTCCAATTACGAGTTCCGCGCGCCTTCGCATCGTTGCATCCCATCCTCGATGCCAGAGAGAACGAACTGTGGAATATGATAACTGCAACGTACAACTACGATCATTTCGGATTATTTCGAGGAGTGGACGTACCTATCTATCGAGGAAATAACAAAAGCGTATAGAGAACGATATAATACCTGTTGTATTGAAAAGGTCGTAGGTACATACATGTATGTACCACTAACGTGACAGGTTTGACGTTCATACCAGATGCATATCCTTTTACGGTGAAGAACCACATTCTTCGTCGTCTTTACACGTCGAGTTCATATCCGATTCGAACGGGTTCGAATCGATTCTGTCGAAGCTTTTAACTCACATCGAGAGTGTAGAGTAGGGGAGTGGATTCGGAGTAACTCTTATCTCATACGATTTAAATTGAAATGAACAAAAACAAGAAAGATTATCTTTTTTGATGATAAAGATTATGGATTAAATGGTCCACGATAAATAATATCTACGTTAGGTATAACGAATCGATTCTGAGATAATCGATAGCGGAGAAAATATGAAATGCACTATAAATACGGAATATAATTTGATTACAAAATCGATGATGCTTAATGGGAATATCGGGGAGGGTATTCCCTTGTTTTGGTTAACAACGGTACGCTTGTAAATCGTTTGGAACTATACCCGTTCACCCCTTTGCCGTTTTCTCATTCATATATTTCATATCTGTATATATATATAGATGCGTATGTATATCTATGTACGCAGTTATGTACATATATGCAGATGTGGTACGATCACGAGGAGATAGAAGGGAAGACTCGTGATTCCGTTTCTGCCGATGTTGCGACTCTTGCATCAAACGACGACATCAGCGTTGCTGATGCATTGTCGCATGAAAATATTTGCACAGGTGCATCATCCACGTTGGTACAAGTACGCGAGTATTTACGGGGCATACGTGTTCACCCACATATTCTCTTGACAATGGACGCATTATACGAACGTTGCTACGTTGATACCACAACTCGTGAGAGATGACACCAGAGAGAACAAATTTTCTACAAAGTTTAATGGAGATTTATTGCGAATGATAAAAACGACGAAATTTCTTTTTTTCTTCTTCTTCTTTTTCTTTTTTATTTATTTATTTTTTTTCTTTTTTTTTTTCTACTTATCCTCAACCACAATTACAATCTCTCTGATCGAATTACGATCTTATTATTAAAATTATTAAATTACATATTAATTAATGATGTTCAATGGCAACAACGATCGATCGAAATATCGAACTCATAGAAAATTCTAATCCCGATGGAATTTAATACCCACGTTAGACCGCCTACCGAATTCCATTACGATGAGGAGAAAATATATCGATCTACATTCCTGCTACGCTTCAAACGAACACTTATATCATTGTGCTTGGATACGTACACGGGATCGATGTAATATCCTCGAAGCGAAAGGTGTCCTGACCAAAGTGGAAAGATACCTGTATGGAACACGTATCTTAAATCATTGCGTGGGTCGTTCCTAAGCTAATATTTTGACAAGGGACCACCGTCCTCTTTTCTATGACGTTACTACGTATAAAGATGTAGATATACACATCCTCCTCTTGCTTCTACCTTCTACTTTATGATATTAACTTCATATCTTATAGGCACACGAGAGCGCGCGCGCGCGCCATGTCGATAAACCCTCGGCCGAATGAAGAATAATGTTATAATAATAGTTCCGAAAGGCGAAGCCAAAGTAAACTCGTTGCTAATCGAGCATTGGATAACAAATAACACATTTATAGTTATTTTTATATCGAGATCGAACTGAAAACAATGTTATACCTTTGGGTGTTCCTTTTTAATCGGATAGAGCATGATCTATATTAAATTATTAATGTTATCCTAAAAAAAAAAAAAAAAAGAAAAAAAAAGGAAGAAGTAAAAAAAGAATTCTTACTTATATATGTATTTGAGATAAAAATTCATTTTTTATTTTTTATATCTCGAATAAAAATAAGGGTTAAAGTGTTATTTAAATAAGATAAATTAAAATGGGACATCCTGTATATGTAAATGAAATCATTGTACGTTACAAAGGAAAGAAAGATTCGAACGATAAGCACGGATTACGCATCGTTTGTACTACCGAAGTAATATTTTTCTACGTTGCTCGAGACCACCCTTTGCCATCTTGCTTTATTACGTATGCAAACTATCTCTCCTCCTTCTTTTAGAAACTCCCAGACTACGGGGTGTAAACTTCGTGAGTCAGTTTTCGAAGCGTCGCGTTTGACGAAGGGTGCACACGTGGCAGTCTTTTGGCTTCGGTTCGAGTACAATGATCGTACATTAGTGCCAGTCGGCAGCAAAACTCGTTCGGGCTTTAAACTCAATATCGAAAGCCGTTCCGCATTCATGCCGCTTCGCTTATGGCACGTTTAGCTTCGTTAAATCTACAAAACAAAAACAAAAATTCTATTATGACACTACGGGACCAATTTCAATAAAGATTTACGATTGATCTTTGAATTTATTATTTCTTATCATCCATGTATAATATTATATAAGCGTTAACAATAAGTAGAACAATCGAATATGGATTTTCGTAATTTATCAATAATATCTATAATAATTATGTATAACTCATTTGTTATTTAAATTTTAATTAGAAATTCCTATAATGTCTTTTTTTTTTTAAAGGATATTTCCTTTTAAATCAAATTGAAAGTCGAGGAAAGTTATAAAAGCTTAACGAGAAGCAGCTTGCGAGGGTTTACGTTTTAAATAATTTAGCTTTGAAAGGAGGACGGTTTACCGCGATAGTAACGTATCGCGTGGGAGTACAAACATGTAATGCCAAAAGTTCAGCTCCCGGTATTAAAGTTGGAACTACGCCAATCCGACATTGTACGGCCGAGAGAAAAGAGAAGAAAACTCATGGTCGTTCTCGAAGCAAAGTGGGCTTAGGAAGATTCGAAAGTCGCATTCTACGAAACACCGCATTCTACATGCGGGGATACGAGTATGCTCATATCGATACAAGTTCGACGAAGCGTGTTACGCGAAGGGTTAGAATCGCTTTGCAACACGCGCCCTTTCGTTGAGCAAAGTACCGTTGCGAAGGACCCTTCAGCACCATCGTCGTCTTCTTCGTCCTCCATTTCGTCGTCTCCATTTCCTTTCTCATGATCGTCCTAAGCTTGGTATTTCTATATATTTCTTTTTAATATAACTCTAATTACAAACTCGTTCGATAAGAATTTACGAGGAAGAACGAGACACTGATTAGAAATCATTCAGATTAAAGTATCTCTCAAAGATACAATAAGAAAAATTCTTTTCTTTTCGTATCGACCGATTAACTTAATAAATCATTCATTCCAATTATTTATTTGTTTATTTAATTTTTCTGTCTTCTTCTTCTTCTTTTTTATTCTTCTTTTTTCTTTTCTTTTCATAATTCACGTACTTTTGCAATGGAGTGTACTACCACCGTCCACAAGTCGGTAATCCAATTACAAGGAGGCTTATATGCTAACATGTACTCTCATGACCATAGAGAACGATGTTATTCGTCCGTAATGTTAGGGGTTAACACGTTGTCGAAGCGAGTAACAGGATTTAACTAATCGCGCGTGAATGAAGCTCAAGGGCGCGAAGACTTGTCCTTATTTCGATTTTTCTAACTTACACTCGAGTACACCGTTCTTCCTTTGTCTACTACTACTACGTACAGAAGAGGAAGTAAGTAAGTAAATAAATAAATAAGTCCATGTTTCGAAAATTACCATTGAGTCAGATCATTATGCGTGAAAATGGTGTAATGGTACATAGGATATACGTTCGAATGTAACGTGATAACGAAAATGTTCGGCCTCGATAAGAATATTTCGTTTCGATGTTTTAAAATAGAACGAAACAAACTCTTCTAGATATCACTAATATGCCCCTACGTAAGCGTTTATCTCTATCGCTAAAATTTTATTGCGAGTAAGTAAGATACACTGTATATACGGACCGATAAAAACCGCATTCTCAAACGATCGCTGCAATTCTGTTAGTAATAAACGTGAATGTTGAAAGTCTGTACGAATAGAAACAGACTGGCTATTAAAGATTGAGTTGGGAAACTTTTTCCGGAATAAGGAATAAGTATAATTTTGCGTATAATGAGTGTGATTAATGAAGTATTTTCTTATCGATCGAAAGCAATATTTTTTTAATGTTCCATTCGATCGTCACGGGTTGTCTCGATTAAATGAAACCATTTCGGGGGTTTTTCCTTACCACCCCCCACCATCCACCCCGGTAATATTACAACACTATAGGGGTCTTTAATAACGCGCACCCTTCCGTAACGAGCGCATTTCTTTTCGAAGGAAAGGTGGAACGAGATAATGGAGGTATCCAATCGAGGAGGGAAATGCGCGCTCGTGCTGTGCGTGCAACGTACGCGACGATTATGCGGCACGAGATACAAAGCCCGCCCACGCATCGTCCCGATGTCAATGAACGAGCTTGTGTGCGCTCACGTACGTGTTCGTGAAAACGACCGAACGACTTACGCTTCGTGCGTGGGCATCATTCAGAAACTTGCGAGTATTACGTGCCAAGATTTCTCAAAAGTTCGAGCCAAATTGCTCGCTCGACGAGATTGCATATAGAGCACATAATTTCGCGGCCGCTATAATTGGTATTGCTTATAGGTATTACGAAAAAAATATTAACTTTATCATTGACTGTATCGTACCGTCTTTTTTCCTTTTTCCTATCCGTTTTTTTTTTTTACGATATACTCTCTCATAAATAGAATGGCTCTCGTTAAGACGATGTGTGATATATATATCATAACGATCACGTTCCCGATATAGCTAGCGAATCGTGACACACTTCCCTTTACTAGAATATTAAATTAGTCGAGTCTCTCATTCGTTCTTAGTAATATCTCTTTTATAGATTCTGTTTCTTTCAGGCACCGAAGTACAAGGACGGTTCGTAAAAATGACTTACCAAGGAGAGCAGCTTCGTACGTTCGCTGACCGATAGTGCTCCGTTCTCGCGAGAATTTTAATCGCTGACTTCTCGTATGTATATACGTACGAGAAATAGAGAGAGAAAGAGAGAGAGAGAGAGAGAGAGAGAGAGAGAGAAAGAGAAAGATAGAGGGAGTCGAGAGAGCCCGATAAGATCGTCAATTCGAGTTTCCGTCGACAGGAATTGAATTATGCAAATTTCCGTGGCCTCGGTCCATTTCGATCCATCGAAACTCTCAGGAAGATATCAGACAGCCCTTTGCTACCATATAATCTCAAGTTTCACTCCCTGTTCCAACTAGAAACTCCCAATGTGTGTCCGAGAATCCATTTAAATTATATTCCGCGATCCTTCGTTATCGCAGCAATTACATTAAGACCAGATTTTGATGAATTATAAGTGTTTACTTATCCACAACTATCTATAACAAAAAAAAAAAAAAGAAAGAGAAAAAAGAAAACATATCGTTATCCATGTTACATTTGATAAATCGCAAACACCTGCTACTTCTTCTACAATAAAATGCCTGGCGGCATCTAACGAGAAGATCACGAGCCACAGGAACGAGCAAATCGGTCACGCGATGATTTGATGAATACAATGAAATCAACGGGGCCCAATAGAGAGAAGGAACAAATTGCTTGATTGGTCGATAGCTTGGCAAATATCAATTCTGACGACTGGGCTCGTTTTAAATCGCTCGTTTAAAGATCGCATGTAAATATATAATTTGCATGTGACACACATATATCTATCATAGTTGTTTTCTTTCCTCGTGAACCCAAGTTGGTCCTGGCACCGTCAGCATCTTCACACTTTGTTATATCGTTCCTCTCGCGAGATAAGATGCATACTCTGTATATTTACGCAGAAATCTGAGGCTTATATCTCACTTCATACTTGGAATCCACATCGAGTCGCAGCAGGCTGCTTGCTCGGCAACATCTCAGATTACTACCTAACACTGTACATTCCTAAAAAATATACCGTGATATATGTATAACAAAGAAAAAAAAAAAGAAAAAAAAATCACTAGTTATTTTTTTTCTTCTTCTTTTCCTTTAGTTCTTTTAATCCCTTTTACTCATCGATCATCTCGAATTTATCCACTTGAATTTCCGAAGGTGAAATTATTCACTATCGCAAACTAAGTCGGTGAAAGTCGACCACGAGACAGTGTAGATCTAGTGTATACGCTTAAATCAGAGCATTACGTTTCTAACTGCGGTTTATAGACTTCAGGAAGCATCTGTAGTTTGCTTATCTCGTCTCTTCATAGATTTCTCAATGGCAAATAACTCGAACTGATTGAAAGCTTCGACGTTTATCGACATAAATTTTTGAAAGCATCTATTCGATAATAAATCTCGCTGAAGTATAACGATAAAGCACTCCTACTTTTCATAGAACCTCTCTGAAAAGAACTTTTCTCTATCTCTTTCTCTATATCCCTTTATTCATCGTAAAAATCTTTATCGGTCGATCGCATAACTTTCCAAAACATTTATCATCGTTTTTATTATAGAAATACGAGTGGAACTGACTGTCAACTTCATAGTTGCTTTAGCAAAAGGCAAGAGCATCTCTCGTTTTTACCTTGGAAATATCCTGAGAACTTATCGCGAGTCAACGCATGGCGCTGTAAACGTCGCGTCATAAATTAACAGTACCGCCACGTAGTAACGTCGGACGTGATTAGAGAGCTTGCATTCACTAATTTGTTTGGCGACCAATGATACCCCATAAAGATGCATAGGTGTGGCTCGAATGTGCATCCTGTCGGTGTTTAGGGAGAATCCTTTGGCCTGTTGCCGTCGTTGCTGCTGTTCTTGCTGTTGCTTCTGTTTCTGGTTGCTTCTTCCGAAGAGAAAGGGGTCGGTGAAAACGTGAAGGCTTTCAGGACGAATGGATAATCAGGGGTCCTTTCGTTTCACCCACCCCCTTGTCCCCTATCCACAGCCAGTGTAATAAAAGGCCGAGGTCCTCTCCGTGCTTCAAGTGTCCCTTTTCGTGCTCACTTTTTAAACGAGGGTGCGGAGAAACCAAGAGAACGTACTACTCTTCTTCCCACCCTTTTTCCCTCCCACTCTCCTATCCACCCTTGTAGCTGCACCTACCTCTCCCAGTTCATTCGAATGAAATATTTAAGAGCCGCGATATCCTCCCGAATATACATATATAGCTAACGGTGTACATTCACACATTTCTATTTGTATTTGTATGCGTATCTCATTTTATTCCTTTCGTTCTCTTTCTCTTTCTCTCTCTTGTCTCCTCCCATCTATCTTTCATCGTCCTTCTCTTCGTTTTCTCGCCCAATCGTTTAAGCGGATGCTCGACGTCCTTTACAGTAATGAATATACGGAGAATTGATCTTCGAAGACTTTGTCACGTTCTTCCTTTTAACGTGAAAGAATCGATGATAATTTTTCTCATAAAAATAAAATATATTAATTCTAAATTTTTCAGTTAAGTATATATATATATATATATATATATATATATATATATATTGTGATAATATATATTGTGTATAATATATATAGTGATTTGTCATTTCGAAAAAGTCAAATTAAAATTGATGTACTGAAACAATATGTAGTTATATTGAAGCGATAAAAAGTAGCAGCAATATAGTCAGAGAATATGAATTAACAAGGGTCAACGGCAACTAGTTGCGTGAGACACATAGGTGGTTCAAAGATGTCTACGAGGAGAGAAATAGTTTACTTACTCGTATTAAGCTCTCTCTCTCTTTATCCCTCTCTCTCTCTCCCTCTCTCTCCCTCTCTCTCTCTCAAGCGCCTAACGCGCGCACTGAAATTGCCGATCATTAAGAGCATCCGGTCGCTGAAACGTCGGCTCCAGTTTACGAGACCAGTTTCTGTGCTCGATTCAATTTGCAAGGTCTGCATCGAGAAACGTTGTCGTTGTCGTCGTCGTCGTCGTCGTCGTCGTCGTCGTCGTCGTCGTCGTCGTCGTCGTCGTCGTCGTTGTCGTCGTTGTCGTCGTCATCCTACACCGTTGGCCGTTTTCCCGAAGCTTCCCACCCGTTCTCATGAAACGAGCATAAACGAACACGTTGGTGTTATCGACCACGTCGCTTCGACGCGTTTGCAATAAAGAAAAGAGGAAAAATCGGGCAGGCAGCTATAAGGAAAGCTTTTTACGAGCGATACTACTTTAAAACCAGCTCTCAATAAGCAAGCTTCTTTTGCATGGGGGAACATCTATTTGTAACATTATTTTCGAATGAGTTAAAAATTTTTCCTTTACGTTAGGGACTCTCGCAATTAAATGTCCGAGCCCAAGAGATATAAATTTAGATGTGTTAATCAAAGTTAACTTCTATATTAATATTTGTGAACGAGATGTCAAAGAATGAAACTGAAGGTTTTGTCGGAATAACCATGAACTAGATTAAACAAAATTAATTCCTAATTCTCCATGTTAATTAAGCCATTCGACGGTACGAAATTCAAGATGGGAGAAGGAAATTGTGGACCATTTGAATTTTCATCATTGAAATTGAAAAGGTAAATCTAACTTTCTCAGTTATCTCGCTTTAACGAGTAGATTACTGTTTTGACAGTGACCAAGCTTTTTCTACCAAACTGAAGTTACATTTTCGTCCTACCTCACGATAAATACGATGGACTTTTGTCTAAAATAAGTAGCACGTGTTTTCTACGCAAGTATCGGTTAGTTATTCAAAGTAATAGTCTGCGAGGAATATTGATGAGACGAAATTACAGAGAAGGCATTGGGCACGTTTAGCGTACCAACGGATATACGTGTTCACCCTGAATGAAGGAAATTCAACAAAAGTGTAGAGTTTTTACTTGGTGTCACGTGCAAACCAAATGTTACGTCCCAAGAGTGACGCTCAACCTACATCCTTCATAGCAAATTCTCATTCATCTCCTCGGACTTGAATATATATATCTACACGTCCACACGTTTTGATACGATAACTCTCAATTACTATGATTATTTTATTATCTTCTCTCACTCTCTCGCGGAAAAAGAAAAAATAAATTGATACGTAAGAAAAAGAAAAACAAAAAAAAAAATAAGTAAATAAACAAACAAGAAGAAAGAAAGAAAAGAAAGAAGATGACATTTAGAAAGATCGGATCTGCAACGTTACGTGTAATTTGTAATTTTTTTTTGGTTTTTTTTTTTTTTTTCCTTTTTACTAAGAAGTCAGCGATCCACTGAAAAACTAAGAAATCGCCTTAGGATTTCTTAAGACCCATTTGTGGACCACCTACGATCGTCTCGTATTACGTACATTGTCCTGAAAGCAACGTAGCTATTTTCTTCGGTGGACCGTCATGGATTCTGCATGGCATGAGAAGAATCGTTGACTTCGACAGAAAGAAAAGAAAAGAAAGATGGTAGAGAGGAGTGAGAAGAAAGAAGGTAAAACATATGAAGGGACCAAGGTCAAGAGACCTTTAGTAAATTTCTTAAAGGATTTTGTTCTGTCTCTCTTACTTTGTTCGAATTATTTAAAAATATAAATATATATATATATGAAATAAAATTAATACGTTAAGAAGGGATAACTAAAGCACGATCACCTTTCAACGAGACACCATAGTCATTATAAATAGTGCATTCGGAAATGAGAGGAGTCAATGCATATTCCATACGTTAACGTTTGCTTTTATTCGTTCTGCTTCTCACAAACAGGGTCGGCTGGTTGGGCACTCGTATTAACGGGACCAAACATTCGTCTGGATAAACATTATGCGACTCATTAAAATGTATATGAATCCTGCACGAATGGCATAATGCGCGGGTAGGCCCTACTCACAATACATGCTAATAATATATATATATGGATATATATATATGGATATATATATATATATATATATATATATATATATATGTTATTAGCATGTCTCTCTTTCTCTCTATATATATATATATATATATATATATATATATATATATATATATATATATATGGAGTAGTCATTTCGATGATGAAAATTATACTTTATTATCGTTACCATCCGACGCGTTCAGACGAACTTAACTATTATACTTCATTTCGAAAATGGTCTTTAACATTTTAAAGAATGAAAATAACATAATGTTAATGTTTCAGCTCGGCAATTTAACGTTTATTTCATTCTTAATTCCTATGCATGTTCATGCTGTGACGTAGTATCGTTTTACTATATCGAACGAAGAAAAAGACGAGACATGAAATCGTATAAGAAATGGCGCCGAGTACGAAGGTATGCAAGAAGATAAAAACCCGATGGATGGATCTCATATTGACACTTCATGGCGTAGCAACTCCATATTGTAACGAGTAACCTAAGAACCCTTATCACGATTCTTATGAATGCAATCGCTATACTTCTACAACTGACAGCTGACAGGCAGAAGTAGAGCCGATCTTTCTTGCAACTGGATGATCAAACATGTACGTTGCATATATGCTCGTACCAAGAGAATAAAACATTCAGAGAGCATATATTTTTTCGATAGAAGAGATATCATATATATATACATATATATATATATATATATATATATATATATATATGATATCTTACTTCTAAATTGATAAGAATCAGTTCATGTTAAGAATTAAATATTTCGTTGACGATGGACGAAGTTAACTCGACAGACTACCAAGAATTTACCGGATAGTCGCTCGTATAACGTTATGTAGATCTATTAAATTTACATATTATGTTAATGTAGTAGTACATTAGATGTGTGGATTTCCATAAATGTAAATCTATTACGTTTATGGTGAATATTCTGTATATTATCTACACAGTTTTAAAGGAACGATATTGTCCATGTTATACGTAGTAAAATAAAAACAAAGAAGTGAAGTAAAGCTTCTAGTTCTCGGAGCATCTCGAATCTCCGAAACACAGAGCGAGCCGGTTTCACTTGACGAAGAGAACGATCGCTGTTTCTGGTCCTTGTGTTTTTAAAGAGGAAAAGTGAAGTATCACTTATGAGATCCAAGCTCGTAAAAAAAGGAAAAAAAAAAAAAAGGTCTATTCTAGAAAGACAGAAAATTACCATAAAACTAACTCGAATACATGGGCCTTTTCAAAACAAAAAAAAAAGAAAAAAAAAAAAGAAAAAAAAAGAAAGAGAAAGAAAAAAGTTTCCCTTATATTTTTGTCTACATGTTATTTATCTTATCGAAATTTAATCGATAGACACCCAACATCGATAGGATCAGTTCCAAAAGACGGAGAAACGAGTGACGATTTGTCACAAAGTTTCCTTTTCTGGGACGACAAAAGTAAGCGAGACCTGCTCGCATTTAGAAAAAGACACGTTCGGTCATCGTTAAGTTGAGCTAGCGCATTTCTATCGTCCAGACGTCTCCGATTTCAAAGACTCGCCACCGCAAGAGAAACTCCCGCATCTCTTTCATTATGTTTGGAGTAGGACCTTGGTATAATCGTCGTGTGTAAACATAAGGGATAACCGACCGGTTCATTCATAAACTTGCCGACACGATGTTTCTTCATCGAAAAGCTAATTAGTCGTGGGAATGGGACGTGGTGTATGCTTTTGATGCTTTTTCGAGCTTAATTTGTAAAATGTAAATATGGTAATATCTAGCTTTATATATATTTTCAATTAAAACGATATAAAGTGGTAGAAAGAGAGAGAGAAAAAGAAAGAGAGTGAGAGAAATTCGATGAAACGATTTCCACGAAGAAAAATGAGATAACATTACGACGATGAATTACGTGTAAGTACATTATCGTTTGAACTTTTAGTTTTCAAAAGGACATACTTAAAAGACGATAATCGATAAACGGTGTTTCGCTCGGAGCGACCTAACTTTGCTCTATTCGTTTTCTTCTTCTTCTTCTTCTTCTTCTTCTTCTTCTTCTTTTTCGTCTTCTTCCTCTTTTTTTTCTTTTTTTTTTCTTTATCTTTTTCTTTTTCATTCCATGTCTGATTTCGCTTCGAAAAGTCTCGAGATGTATGGCGTTGGATGAAGCTTTCGCTCGTGAACAAGTGTTGCCTAACGACGATTCAAAAGTTGAAAAGAAATGGATCCTCGCGTTCAAGGAGGAGGAGAGGACAGAAGACAAAACAAAACAAAAAAAAAGAAAGAAAGAGAATACTCGTACTAATCCGTCAGCAGAAAAATCGATAGCATCGTCATTTCATGTTCTCTGTTTTCTCCGCCATCGGTCTAGAATTTCTGCCAGACCAGACCAACCCCTGAGTCAACAGAAATCGTCGGGGTTTGACGAGCGCATACGAGGGAGTTAAATCCAAGCCGTCGTTTCCATTTTCCGTTCTGATGTATTTCATGTACATAAATATTCTCACCAATATCATCTCAATGTTTTGCTTCATATAAATGATTACATGTAAATATAAACATAACATGTAAATCCAAAAAATACGAAGAAAATTTTTTCGAACGAATATGTTTATCATCTTTTTCTTTTTCATTTTCTTTTTATTAATTGGATAAAATCTTTATCATATATTTTATAGAATGAAAATCCCACGTAAAAAAGTTTCAATCTTTCTCGTTACTTGTTTAAATCAATTAAAGTATATTACACATGACCCAAATATCTCATCTTACGATGAGTCGATGTATCTATTAAAGTTAAGCTCGTATTAACAGCAAACTTTGATGTTACACGAAGAAGAAGTTCCTTCTCGAGCATCCCACGACTTTAACCACATGACAGCCATCGGTCGTAGGTCAAATACCGAAATATTCGTTAGACAGAGATCGTTGTAGGAATGAAATATTAGAAGAATCCTTTGTTTTATTCTTGTAAAAGAGTACGTGGGCTAGAACATTGTCATTGATATTCTATCTGAGTTTCTATTAATCTTTAAAAGCTATCGCAAGAACTAATAAGAAAAACTAACACAATTAAAGGGTTAATTTCGATCAAAAGTTAAATAGAGATAAGGTCTATATATATATATATATATATATATATATATATATATATATATATATATATATATATATATATATATATATATATATATATATATATATATACATACACACACACATTCGTGTAATCGAAATCATCTCTAACTGATATTAAATTTTCCTCAAACTCGATTTGACTTCCCTTCAAATATTTTACCTTATCGAAGAATCCGCGCATCCCTAAAATGGAGGGTTCAAACCCCTGTAAATTTGAAAGTGAAAGTAAAAATCCAAGGAACTCATGTGTAAACGGTTCGTTTATTTAGTTACTTGTCCTATCGAATCGTAACATCTGCCATGTTCATAGGGTCATCTTACGTATTTTAGATGGTTTCTGAGGGGTTGGTAGATTTACAAGAAAAACGAAAGATTGAATAAGAAAATCTCCAAGAGTTTATAAATCTTCGATTTTTGTATCATTAAATGTTCTTTCGTTAAAACTTTCAAATTTACAAATAATTCTTTTGTTAACGATTTTGAATTATCGTGTTACTTTTTGCTTTCATTTATCATAACAAATCTTGTTTATCAATTGACGCACGAAAAAAAAAAAAAAAGAAGAAAAAAGAGAAGAAAAAAAATAAACGCTACGTCATATACAAATATGCAAAACAAAAGATCTGAGACTTGAGACTTTCTACAAACAAGAAGTCCCTCCTTATTCTCTTCGATCCGTAAAAAAGATCGTTTACGCAGAACATTTTGCGCAAGCATGATTTATACTAAAGATAAATGTTCGTAATTAAGGCTTGTTACAGCGAACATATTATTGTTTACATAGCCCTATTCAAATGTCAAACGTTTAAAAACATTTAAAAAGCTATTATCGTTCGTATTAAATCATAGAGAAACGTAGAAAATAATATTTCGTTATCAACGATAATATACTGATTAAAACCAATGGCATACGTATTTCTATTTATCACTGTTCTTTCGAGAATCGATTGTTTTCGTAATAATAATAACAATAATAATAATCACTAATCGACCAATAATATCTATCTATGAGATAAATAGAAACTTTGCCTGATCGTATCAATATTATGTTAAAAAAATAAATATCATTTCTACTATATCTTTTTTTTGTGAACATATACGAGTAGATTTACTTTAAAGTAGTGTTCAGTGGCTCCTCGTCGATCTGGAAAGTCCGCCTCTAACTGCACTTTGCGAGACGAGGACTTCAAACGACGTGTTTCGCGCACAGAGTGTTTCCACCGAGTTCTCTCTCTCTCTCTCTCTCTCTCTCTCTCTCTCTCTCTCTCTCTCTCTCTCTCTCTTTCATTCTCTTTGCCTCTTTTTCTCTCTTACCATCATCTCTTCTTCCGTCATTCTTTCTCCTCCGTCCGCTTCCCTTTCTGGTTGTGCTTTGAAAACATCGAGGATCGTCGAGAAAACCAGTTTACCGCGTACCTATATGGAGTAGGGTCATAGAGCTCGACGATGACGTTTCTTTTCGTCGTATCCGAGTTTTCCATGAGCATGTACAAACGTATGTATATATATATATATATATATATATATATATATATATATATATACACGCTCAAAGAGAAAAAAATCCAAAGGAGAAAGAATTCAATAAGTTCTACGAACGTAATGATTCAATTAATTCTTCGTGAACTGAACGTATGTATAATATCTACGTAAATATACATATATAATGATTCTCCTCTTCGAGCAATTTTTATCGTAATAAAATTCACGCCTATCAAAAACAAACGGCAGAGCTCTTCTCGTTTATATATATATATATATATATATATATATATATATGTGTGTGTGTGTGTGTGTGTGTGTGTGTGTGTGTGTGTGTGTGTGTATAATATGTGTGTATATATACATAGGAGCTTCGAGATTATGCTTCGTATCGCGCTATAAAATGCTCCAAGTATCGATCTGGGTGTGGATAAACCTGTATCATCGAATTATCTAATCTTATCGTACTTTTATGTATCCCACGACCGATTAAGTTCAAAAGAGTCGAAGGAACGTATTCTTGTTAGTGAGTCTCGTTCTACATAGATACATATATCACAGTGTTCTCTTTCATTTAAAATTTTTTGAAATTTCCTACCCCTCTTTGCCCCAAGCATGTCCAATGTTATTCGAGATAAATAATCTTTATTTGAATTCTTATTTCGTATGAAGTCGATTGTCTTCTTAAAATATACAGCTATTTCTTCGTTCCATTCTCTTTTGTTCTTTCCATACAAAACCAGAGAAGGACATTTCTCTCTCTCTCTCTCTCTCTCTCTCTCTCTCTCTCTCTCTTTTGTATAATTTCGGCGAAGTAGTTTTGTAAAGTAGTCCAAAAAAGGGAAAGAAGAATTACGGATTTTGGCTGCTTGCCTGACCCGCTTGGATGACTCGCCCAATGGCCAAGAAATTTAAAAGGATGAGAAATTGAAATGTCTCTCCTTCCGTTCCTCGTAAGAGATGCACGACTGGACACAAGGTTTATTTTTTCCAAAATAAATGGAATACATTTACTGTCACTGTATATACAACATCGTCGTTAACACGTTACTAACGTTATAATCCCATTTACGTTAATGTAATGTATAATAAAATGTAATATAATATATAATAAAATAAAATAAATAGAGAAAATCATTTTCTCTGACAATATCCGAGAAATCATATTAAAAAGTACCTCTAACATGTCAATAAAATATAAATAAAACGATATATATCATTAATGAGAACATAAAGGATATGCTATGTTTCCCACGCTTTCGTAATCGATATTCCATCAATTTGTATACGTTAAAATATTTGATTTAGAAATATTCATTCAGATTTTGAAGCCTCCTACGAATGCATCGAACGAACGGAACAGAGAAATGCAAGATAAATTGAATTCCAAGAAGATAGAAAACTCCTATCAACTCTTATGCAACGCCCGCCGGGGTCAATCAACTTTAGGAAATTTAAACCATAACGTAACGTCCACCGAACGAGCGCACTGGAGCATCGTCCGAACTACATTTCCACTGGAGAAATTATATATATATATATGAGATCCGAATTTATATGAAAATCCGTTAGACCACCACCAACGTAGACCACATTATACCTTTGAAAGAACGCTCTCTATCTATCTTTTTTAGAATAATAGAAGAGAGTAAATCACAAGGAAGTCAAGATCGTAAGTCATCCTTGTTGGTACCACAGGAAGTCTCTTTCTCTCTCTCTCTCTCTCTCTCTCTCTCTTTTTTCTTTTTGTTTCTCGGTCAACGAACCGGACTTAAAAAAAAAAAAAAAAAAAAGGGATCTTATTTTTTTTAAATTTATCTTCTCCAACGGACACCCGATTTTACATCAATTTATATAGTGTGTGTGTATGCGCGCGCGTGTGTGCGTGTATATATATATTTTTTATTTTTATTTAAAATATCAATTGCATTATGTCGAAGTATTAATTAAAAGTATGAGAAAAGAATTCATTCATTCATTCATTCATTCATTCATTCATTCATTCATTCATTATCACGAAAAACAGCAGCGTGCGCATGCTTTTTACTGAAAACAATAGGAAAAAAGAAAGAGAGAGAGAGAGAGAGAGAGAGAGAGTGAGAGAGAGAAAAGGGAGTTATACAAGAGATGAACGCAATAGTGCAATAGATGAACGTGCGCGTCATCGAATCCGCGTGCTCTGAAATCCGAGGGTAGGCGCATATGGCGCTTAACCGAACCTTCCTTTCTTGCACTAACACAGCACAGTATGGGCATATCGTGTTTTTTGCCTCAAATGAAAGCCGTATTTCATTTGATCCAAATTTGATTGTGACAAATCCAGAGTGGATTGACACGAAGTACGAGTTTGAAAAGATCGCCTGTCGCTTTTAACCAATCGCTATCGTCAAGTCACTTTATTAATTGGATTTTTATTCACCCACTAAAATATTCTCACTCATTCATGACGATGTAATGAGGTATTAAAACAATGCAATCCAATCGATGAGATCTCAATATTCATACGTATATCTTTACAGATTAATATTCGTAGGTTTATATTCATGGTTACAAAAAAAAAAAAAATATATATATATATATATATATATATATATATATATCAAATCTAATTTCAACAACAACAGCATTCAATCAGACTAATCTAAACAATTGTTGGCAAAGAGTTAAAGTTAAGATTTCAGTTAATACAAAAGCACGTTTGTAATATAATAAGCTTATATGGGATGAAATTCAAAGAGAGCACGCCGGAAACACATAGAGTCGGGTATCTCAGGATCTAGTTTATAAATGTGTCAAGTATGCGACTACGGTTTGCTCTCTTGGAGTTGATCGCGTGACAGTTTTTCTTAATGTTCGTTTTAAGTCGAACGTATTACTAGAATCTTTAATGATCGAAAAAAAACACATCGATGAGAACCGTTAACGGATTATACCGAGAATTACAGGATACAATGAGAAACAATAATAGTATAAGCGACACCAAAAACGAAAAGCAACGTAATAAGAAATTAAATTAAGTTTGAGAAGACATTAGAGATGATTTGATATACCGAATTCAGGTCGGTGAAGTTTCTATGATAATCGTGAAACTAGCCTCCCGTAAACGTTCTATTTATATGCATCACTAATTCGCATCGAACAAATCATTGATGGTGGTGGGTAGTGGTGGTGGCTTGAGGAGAAAATTCCAGCCCTGGAGAGAAAACGAAACGGTGCTCGCGGAGATACGATAATGGCCGGCCGTGAAGGTAGAAGCGCAAAGTGAAGAGAATGAAAAAGTAGAACCGCCTACGGCAGGTAAACCGTGCACCTGCTCCATATACCCACGGTACCTCAAACCGATCCTTTGAAAATAATTTCACGAGGCTTTACGGGAGACGAGAGATAAACCGAAAAAGAAAAAAAAAAAAAGAAAAAAAGAAAAATAGAATGAAAAAAAAAACAAAAATAAAAAATAAAATCTGATACGAACGCGAGAACAAATGTAATTGTTAAATTGAATTAATGATAGCCCCAATAAGAATTAAATTTTGTTTCCGATTTTAATCCTGCTTTTAATTCCTTCTCAAAATATTAACGATTACGTAGAAAATCTTTTCAATTGTCGTAAATATAAAAAGAGAAAAAAAGAAATTATCTACTCGCTCAGATAATATTAATTTTTACATTGATATAATGCTCGAAACTATCCTCGAAAGCATCTCTTTGAGCATTCATTGAAATCGTTTATCGAATATGATTTAATTATACCATGTATATTCCCTTGACAGCCGTAGGTAATTTTATTATTACACGGACGTAGTTTAGCTTATCAAATTTTTCTACCCAACGTGCAATTTACTCGTAGTACAATGCTCGAAACGAAGGAAAAAAAAAAAAAAGAAGAAGCTTTATTTAGCTAGCATATCTATATTGCGAAAGTATAGACAAGCATAGTACTTATGTACGTAGATATTTATGTGTCTGCAAATAGCTTCGCGTTCGATCGATCATAAAATAAGTTTAAAAGTTTACGCTAATATTTATCTATTACCATGATATTTAAAGATAAATTAAAATGCAAAAGAACACACCGCGAAAAAAGAAATACGCAAACTTACGGATAATATTTTTTATTCTTAACGTTTGAGATCTTTTTTTTTTTTTTCTTTTTGACATTGGCACTGAAGAACCCTGCCTCATCTTTCGGAGGGTCCAAGACATCTTAGAATCATAGCGTGTCAGGATACGATGCTGTAGGTAAGATCGCGTGTAAAAGGAATCCGAAAGACCGTGGGAACATCATCGGATTTTACGAACACATTATAAACTTTCACGTCCGTTCAATCTCGTGTTTCTGCGATATGATTAAATTAATATACACGAAAACTGAATGTCGTTTATACGTTTGAACATGATACTGTCAGATCAATCCAAAAACGAAAGTCTCTCTCGAACGGAAAGTATCGATGGTCCAAAAAAAAAAAAAAAATGAAAATTTAAGAAAAAAGAAAAAAAAAAAAGAAACCAAAAAAGAAAAGGAAAGAAAAACAAACAAGAAAAAAGAAAAAGAGGATATAAAATGTAAGAGGATAAGAACTTCAGAAGCAAGATCACATTCGCCGAATTGCGATTTCACAAAAGAACTTTCGTGAGACGTTCAAATATTCTCTTATCGTCGTACCTTTGATCGCAATGTATCAATAGTACTTTGACCTCCTGAGATACCATTCCCAGTTTTATCGAGGAAATTCGAAGAAACTCGTTCTGCATCCCCGTTTCTGGCCTTGGTCCATCTCCATCCATCGTATCATATTTTCTAGTAGAAAATTCCAATAGCGTTCTCGGCAAACTCTCGACCGACTTCTTTTTTCTTTTTTCTTTCTTTCTTTTTTTTTTTTTTACTATTGTTCCGACTTCGTGAAGACGTCTTGAAAGTAGAAGAATTTGTTCCTCAATATAGAAGTTTTAAAAAGATGCATGAGTCGAACATAAGAAAGGAATAAAAGAAAAGAGATAAGTCTCTTTCTTTGTCTGTCTCTTCCTCTATCTATCTATCTGTCTTTCTCTCTCTTTCTTTCTTTCCCTCTAACTTACTCTTTCGTCAAAAAGAAAGAAAAAGGAAAAAGAAAAAGAAAAAGAAAAAGAACTCGAGGGAGAGTGAGAAAATCGTCTATGATACTTTCACGTCCGGAAGTTCTGTCCAAATATTTTATGGGGTTGGGGACGGTGAGATGACACAATGGGCGGGTCACTGGACGACACTTTAAGGAACTTGTATCACGAGATGTGTCCACAAAAGGAGCGACCCTTTTTTAAGAGGCTAAAAAAGAAGCGATGAAATTATAAGGCTCAAAGAGATTATATTCGTAAAATTATGCGCTTCCTCGAATTTTCTTTATAATCTTTTTCCATGATCGATAGATCCAAGTCGTCAAGTCCGACGAATTATTTAATAAGTACGAACGTCGAAGAATATTATCGTCGATGATAATTTATGAGCACTTACATTAATTATTCGTGCCATTCGTAGTCATTCAATTACGAGCAAGTTTTTCAACGACAGTGTCATACGATCTGTTAGGGAATACGATGTTACCGACCGATCAACCGATCAAAGTATAAAGTTACCTGATCGATCAATCGTCCCTAAGAGCAACTTTATTCTTATTGCATTCCAAGCTTAAACACTGCAGTAAGTTGAGAGAGTAACGAAATGGCATTATCGGCTTGTAAATGACGACAAATGATGGTTTTTATAATGCAATAAAATAATTTTACGCGCAGCTATAGCGAGTAGCAATAAAAACTACCACTACTTCTTCTTCTTCTTCTTTTTTCGTTGATTAATCGCGTTGTGGTTTGAGAATTTGTCGATAGTAATTGAGTGAAAACGTCTCCTTGATGAGAAAAAAATTTTAATAAAAAAAGATTATCGTATTACGAATCGATTAAACCGACGTTAAAATCTAATGCCAACGTAAAAAATTAATATCAAAAGCTTTGAAAGCAGTGCAAAAAAAAAAAAAAAAAAACAGAAAAAAAGAAAAGAAAAAGATTAAAATCAGTGCGTAAAATGAGCATATATATGTATATATATATATATATGAAACGATTAAATGAACGGCAATTTGGCAATCAATTTCGTAGCTCGCTTTCGGCGGTACGTTCGACCTGCGAGCCGGTCTCTGCGGGAATCCACAGATCCTTTTTTATTTTATTTTAACTCCAAGGGGGCACCCGCAGATTCGCGCTAATAATTTCGAAGTATCTCGAGTTTCGTGCCCGTATAAGCGTCTTGAATTAACGTGAAACTAATTTTAACGAATTGCTTAAATATCCGCCGACATTCTTTCTAAGAAATCGATCTCATAGATAATTTCGTATTACGCGTCAGTGTTTGTTTAAAAAAAAAAATATCTATATACATACGTCTGATGTATATTGTACATACAACGTCAAATTAAAAGAAAATAAGGTATCATAGAGAAATGTATATAAAAGGAAAAGCATACCTCCCTTTCAGAAGTTTACGCAAGACTCCACGGTTTTTTTTAATACGAACATTAATTTTCTCCCTCTCTCCCTCTCTCTCTCCCTCTCTTTCTCTCCCTCCCTCTTCCTGTTATTCAACGAACGAAGAAAAGCGTATTTTTGCAGCGAGCAAGGGCAAAATTGTGATGGGAAGGTGAGTCCTGGGTGGAGAAGAGGGGTTCGCTTGAAAGACGTCTACGATGGTAACACATAGGGGTTGCTACCTCGAGACCGATCGATTCCTGGCTCCTCCACTCGCCTCCAAGCTGGGAGGTCCTTTATACTACGGTCAATGTCACGTTAGATTAGAAATCCTCCCACATTTTTTATCTTTTTTCTTTTTCTAACCAGCAACTATAGTCAACACTACGAACAGCGATCGTTTTGTTTAGCGAACCTGTTTCACGTTTCACATTTCACGTTGGAGAACAATTCTCTTCACTGTTTCCCTTACCACAGCGAACCTAGCGAAGCGTATTTTTATCTATGAAATGTACCGTAAATTCTTCGGACGAATTACAAAAGAATTTTTGTATTGCTACGCCTTCGTTTGTTAATCCCTGTCTCCATTTACATGATAGCTTTTCGTATAAAGAAGACGTTTATATGTCACAAACCATTGAGTTACAGACCATCGAGATATTTTCCTTTGTTCAAAGACGCTAATAATTATATCATTCAGTTTTACAATGAACGAATCCAATATTTATATCCTTCCTTTTGCTCGAAATAATAACGCTAATATTGCGAATATAATAACACCATATAAACAAAATCAAACACAATTATCTTTGCCGTCGAGATAACTGCACTTTCCTTAACCTTCGTGAATAAAAACATCTACAAAAATAGCGTAAATATAGTAGTGGGAGAGGAGTACGAAAAGAAATGAGAGAAGCACGAAACTAATGAGATTTTGCGGTGGGCAATGGCGTAATTGGGGGCGGGTATGCCCGATATCTCTACTGCTACCTTCCATGCTTAAAAGCTCGTCGTCTTTTTCTCCTTCGACGATCCACGTGCTTTTAATACGTTTTAATTTTACCGTTAGTTGGACTCGCGGTTACCTGCTCTTCTTGGAGAAAGGTAAATGGTCAAGGAGAGAAGGAGAGAGGGCTTTCCAACCTTCCTACCTCCCTCTTTTTCATCCATCGAACAGGAGTATGGCACACGTTAGTTAACTATATAGTATGTATTCCCTCTTCACGCACGATCTCTCGATGGCAAAGTTCGCGTCTCTGACTTACCAACGTCCCGTTCGATAAGCTGTTTTATTGTACTTTCTTACTCGTTTACCTTACGTGTCTACGTAACCACGGTAGAACATTGAATGTACAGTGAACGACAATGTCTATCTATAATATAGCGGCATAACTTGAAAGGTGAAATTAAGAAATAAAATATAAAATTGATAAGGTCTACACGAACAATTCGTGATTATCTCATTACTTTTCTTTTTTTTTGATTGAATAATAGCTCAATTCACAAAAGAAAATAATAATAATAATAATAATAATAATAATAATAATAATAATTAATAGAATGAACTGAGATAAATTTTGATGTTTTTATTTTTCTCTACTAATTGTAATCATAGAGTTACATCACATTATGTATTATGACACATACCATATATATCTACACGAAAATTTAAGGAAAGGAGAAATCTCAGCAACAAAAGTCGGTCGTGCTCGCATTTCGTAGTCTACCGACTAATTAAGAATCACAAGAAAGCACTCGCGGTTTCGTGGGCATCGACGAGACGACGAGAGCTAGCCTCTCTGTGGTTTAGCATAGATCTCAACGTCGAGGCTCTATTTACGGTCCACGGCCCTTTTCTTTCTCCTAAGTCCCTACGGTGTCGGAGATTAATGCGGTTACGTAGTCGAGAGTTACGCGCGCTAATTACGGCGAATTAATTAGGGGTCAGAGATGGATCTTGAGATCGGTCGGAGAAAGAACACGTGAGATTTCTTCGCCTTGCTTGAGAAGAAATTGAAAAAAAAAAAGAAGAAGAAGAAGAAGAAAAAGAAAAAAGATAAAATAAAAAGAATTGAAGAAAAAAAAAAAGTAGGAGAATATGTGTCGCGCTTTTACACATTGAGTAGAATCATAATATTCATTTATAGTTGAATGTCAGGCCAGATTATAAGATACCTATTTATCTGAGAAACGCCCATATGGACACGATATGTGAAAATTATCGGAATAATAATTTAATATCGTCGCAGATTACAGACCGTTAACATAATGGATCGCGCATGGCTGGCTAACACAATTAAAGACCAACCACGTCACCTGTTATTAATTAGAATAGAAATATATAGGGAGGGGAGGGAAACATTTTATCGGTTAACAAATACACGTACCAAATACAGTGCCTACGTGATATGTATGGCGATTTAATGGTTTACAACATATAATTAATAACGTTACGTTATGCTTACGATTTATCAATTTTACCATCGACAAAAATCTGGATATAATATATCGATTAACAATGTTTATAACTTTTTTTCTAATCATCAGAATGTTTTCCATAATGATATATACAGGATAAACGTATAAAATTCTTTTGGTCTATCGATTTTTTATTTTCTATAGTTCGATTCTTGTACCCTTTAAAAAGGTAAAAGAGAAAGACGTAGATGAGGGAGAAAAGGCCTAAGGCGAACAAAGAAGCCGCTATTACCGAGAGAAAATTTCCTCCACCAAGCTCGTGATGACTGTTAATTATTCGATAGATTATTCATTAACATCTCGACGACTTAATTTCAAGGTGGGTTGGCTTTATTCGATCTAGTA
The DNA here is from genome assembly GCF_912470025.1 of Vespa velutina. Classification (NCBI taxonomy): domain Eukaryota; kingdom Metazoa; phylum Arthropoda; class Insecta; order Hymenoptera; family Vespidae; genus Vespa; species Vespa velutina. The sequence goes on along the minus strand of NC_062189.1, from coordinate 4,652,510 downwards.
TAATATGGGGTAACTGCTTCGTACCATCGATCAATTTAGTCCTCCATCGAACCTCTCAATTCTCCGTCAGCTAACTATGATCATAGAACCTTTATCTTTAGATATTATCGTGTCGGATAGACATTCTAAATCATATCACATTAATTTTAAAAAACTCTTCTAATCGTCTAACAGGATATCGTTATAAAATGTTCTCGTTTAAGCTCGTTTCCACGTACAAGATCATTCCTCTCCTGCATATTCGATCATCGGAACTCCGTAATGACGATGAAAACCACGGCACGCCATATCGATACGTCCTCAATTCGACGAACGCAATTCCGATTACAATGAGCGCTCACGCTAATCAATTTTGTCAAGTGTAACGCACTTCTCCGCTCGCACTGCGCTCCGCATCGGCAATCGATTCGAGCCTATTATGGTTATACACTGTTAAATAGAAATTATACGCCGTTCGCATAGTCCATGGAACGTGACTACCATCGAATTCCACGGACGACGGTTCAACGCGTTTTCCCACGATAGGAAGTGCATCTCAACGAAGCTTCTATGATTATTAATGATGGTAATAATAATAATAATAATAATAATAATAATAAAAAGAAAAGAAAAGAAAAAAGAACCATCAAAGGAAAAATGAAAAATCAAAGATACGTGCCATTTCGTTATATTCGAAGATTATGCCTGCCTATTACATTATTCGATTTCATCGAAAGTGCTTTTAAAAACTCGATACTATTGAATTATAACGAATTTCAAAATTTTTAACACCGCTAGTTAAGAAAAAGGAATTCAATATAAGAAAAATTGTTTATCGGCAAATACTTACTTCGATTTGTTATCTAACATTTCTACGTATTACCGATACACGATAGTTATTTAACGATGTACTTCGAACAGTCTATGTATCTACCATGCGAACTATGTTTCTAATTCGAACGAAGCACACGCGATAAGAGGTATTCTTCGAAGGAAGCCGAGAAAAGGAGGAACGACGACTAAAACGATGTAACAATGCACGATACCACTAAGAAAGTCACGGAGCTCGTGACGGGACTCGGGCGTCATCGTTAATGTTCAATGTGGTGATCGTTAACGGAAAATGCATGCTCAAAAGAGATTCAACGATTATTTCGAGTTACCATGAGAAAAAGAAAGAGAGAGAGAGAGAGAGAGAGAGAAAATGAATATACCTTTTAATGTAGTCAATCCTATTCGTTTCTTTTTTTTCCCTTTTTTTTTTTTTTTTTTTTTTTTTTTTTTTTTTTTCATTTTAATCATCTCCGTTTCGTAACATTTACCTGCGTGCACCCTAGTGTCACATTAATTGCAAAAGTAGAAGCTCGTTTCTACGACTCCTGTTGTCTGTCGTATGACTTCTGCAAAAAGCATAATCCGCTAACGTAGTCTTGGTAGTATACTATTTGCATAGTACACGCATGACGGAATCACGTATAAATGTATTTACAAGCTATGGGAGTACGGGAATGTCAGTAAGTAGCGACGGTCGACTCTACCGAGCATCATGATTCGCTTTCCCTCTCTCTTTCTCTTCTTCCAACGAAGGAACGTCGTTATCCTATCGCTTATGCAAATATCATCGAGCCTTAATCAGACGATAAAGTTGCTTCGCGCGAGCGATGACGAAATTTGCCGCGTACTCAAGTCTCACTGAGTTCCCACTGTCTTGGAGTTAGTTGCCTGGAATTTCGTATTTTGCGAAAGCAACAAAAAGAGAGAGAGAGAGAGAGAGAGAGAGAGAGAGAGAGAGAGAGAGAAAGGAAGAATGGATAATATTTATTGCATTTGTTAAGTGTCTTGTAAAAAGAAAAAAAAAATTTTATTTTCAAATAAGAGGATATTAAATATATCTCAGGTATATTATCTTATAATATTAATATAATAAAAAACATTATAAATAATCAATTAAAAATAGCAAAAATTGTGTATATATGTACATGGTTTGATTGAAATTGAAATAAAAATTGCACGAAGATATAAAGAATAAAAGAGACAAATATGCTAATTAGTTTTTGTCGTTTTCCAACGATGTTTCTAATGTAACTGTCACACAATTAGCACGCTATTCTTTTACCACGTGTCTTTTTATCTATGACCGCGCACAAGAAAGAACGAATAAAAATTTATTATAGAATATAACAGAATATAACAAAGATACCATTTGGAAGTTGGGGCTTTCGAAAGAATCGATAAGGTCGACCCGCCTTAAGAATTCTCTTGTGGTGTACGTCACGCACCTTCTACGAACGATAAAACTCGAGCGACTTGTCACCACGAAGCCCGACGAAATCTACGAGCAAACAGAGAGCTCGAATGAAGACACTCTCTTTCCTCCCACCCTTTTTTTTCCTCTTTCTCGGCGAGTCCTCAGCGAGTCATCGAGAGTTCCATGAAACTTTCGATATATCGACGATACGATTGTTTCGACGTTACCTTACTTTCACCAGGAAAAATTGTCGAAATAGAATAAAAGGGAATAAAAGAAGAGAAAATAAAATAAAATAAAATAAAATAAAATAAAATAAAATAAAATAAAATAATATAAAAAGAACTAGTGATCAAAAAGAAAGAGAGAGAGAAATATCGCGAAAACAAGTAAAGACCTTTGCTTTAATATTCCACTACCGAGGTCTTTCTATTGTTGTACATTACCAGCACACAAGGCGGATATTCCACGCCATTGTCCGTTCAATGCCGCGCTTCTCCATTTATTATTCGTCTTTTCCAGCTTCTTCGCGCGAACAGCAATGCAAGAGTTTAGAGAAATATATAGGTATAGTAAGTCCATATATAGTATATACATTTTAGTTTTTACTTCTTTCTCTTTCGTCGCTAAACGAGTAGTATTCTTTTTCCCCATCTTTTTTACTCTTCTACATTCAGTTTTTTTGAAAGTCTATTTAACAAAGACTCTCGTAATTCAAAATTCTTATGAACTGGTATATAACAAAGCTTATCGATGTTTGGCGAACATAAAATACATATATCTTTAATTTTCTTTCGGGTTCTGATAAATATCTGATATTAAAGTTTCAAATTATTCAAGTTAAAATTTACTCTTAGCATTTACTTAAAAAAAAAAAAAAAAAAAAAAAAAACCCACGCCTTTCTAACGCTTTGAATACTCATTAGCATTATAAAAATATTCTTTGTTGCCTTTAAAAGTCATGGTTTCATTTATAAAAAGGAGAACATTTGTTCGACATCGCTGTATTACGTAATAAAATATACACAATAGCAATGTTACGTATCACTGACACGTGATTACTATAAAACGCAAAGTTGCACTTTTTTTATGATATTTATGTTTCTTTATGTATTTTAAAATGGGAAAGAAAGAGGGAGAAAATGGAGAAAGAGAGAGAGAGGGAGAGAGAGTGAGAGGAGGAGAACAAATTTTAGTCGAAATAACGATTACAAAACGATCCTATGAATATAAAATTTTTATCGGAAAACTCAGTTACACATCCTTTAATTCTGCGCGAATGGTTCGCCCGATGAAATCTGACTCGTATAGAAAAATTCATGTGCTAAAGAATTGCAAGCGCACGGTAATCGAATCGGAATGATCTCGATCCAATGTAGAAACAAAAAGTTTTTACAAGCGGATTTATGTTAACACGATCTAAAATGAACGTGCAAAAATTCGATTAATATTAAAAGGAAGACAATTTTTTTTTCTTTTTCCTTTTTTTCTCTTCTGCTTTTTTTTTTCTTTTTTTTTTTTTTTTTTTTTTTTTTTTAATGTCCCGATCGAAGAAAATCGAAATGATCGAAATTGCACAGAACTTCGGTGTAGAAAGGAAAGGTCGAAACCTTTGAAATATTTTCTACCTGAGGATCTCGATAAAAGGAAGGAGATTCTTTGGCGATGGCTCATCTAAATTCTAAAAGAGCATTCGCACTACGGCTCGAGAATGATTCGATTGATCGATCGATCGATCAATCCAGAGGTATGAAATAAAAAAAAAAAAAAAAAATACGTAAATACCTATCGACCGACTTTAGAATGTTTAATATTGACTAAACGTGACGCGACGTAAAAAAAAAGAAAAAAAAAAAAAAAAAAACTTTCTTTTCCCACACAGAAACGTTCTGTATTCTTGTAAAATCCCTAACTTCAGAGCGCAAATATTTGTCTTCTACGCGCCATCTTGACAGGAACGGCGGTAGGTACCATCTTCGATATCCTTTGGCGATATTTTTACGAGTACGATTTTACTCGTACGATTCTAATCTCACTCGTACGAGAAAGTGTAAAACAATACAAAAAATGTTTCATAGAAATGTTATAATAATCGATACTGTTCGTATTGATGTTCTTCGAGGAAGGACAATTTTAACGACGTTATCCCCTCCACCGTTCCAATTACCAACTGTGCTCTCATTTTTTCTGAATAAAAGAGTATTAAAAAAATCTTTAAGAGTCAAGGTCAACTTGTAAAAGTTACAATAACGGTGAATACATGTAATCTCTTTCTGATTTCCAATAAGTAAGTAAAATGGCACATTCAAATTTTTCAAGTAATTTTTTTTTCTTTTTTTTTTTTTGTTTTCTTTTTTCACGGACTGTGCTTATTAGGGGATCAATAATTGGTGCAGTGAACGTTCCAAAAGGAAGACTGCTCTTCACGCATTCGCCGCACACGCGATCAGAGAAAAAGAGAGGGAAAGAGAAGTATAAAGAGAGAGGGAAAGAAAGAAAGAAAGAAACAAAGAGAGAGAGAGAGAACGAAAGATAAATGTAGTAGAAATACGAGCTTCGAAGATACATTCTACATCGTCGAACTTTCGAAAAATGTTCACTAATTTTTTTAGACATGATATAACGTCATAATGATATTTAATGTAAATTAAATACATAAACAGAGATGAGTACGAAATATAATATGTACCATATATCGGTATAATTTGAAAGAAAAAAAAGCATAATATATAAATAATTATTATCGATGAAATGATTAAACGAGTCGTTACGTCTTGTTTCTCATTTCCGAGATAAATTCTTTTCGTCGAAATTATTTACTAAAATTAACATATATATATATATAATTACATATTGACATATACCTGATTAAGAGTGGTGGGAATAATGTCAGGAGTCTGTGGTAACATTTTGCAACGTTGGTCCTTTTCTCGTAATCGAGCGCACCTTCGGTCAAAATAATGTGACGATCGCACGCGCGTTCGGTAGTAACATAATAAATTCGGTCAAAGTAGATAGAACGAAATAAACACCTTTAGGAATAATAATATACACCAAGCGATTGATCAAAGCGATGTACACCAAAAAAAAAAAAAAAGAGAATGTATTCACAATACTACGCACATCCGAATTAACGTGTAGAGGTTATTCACGTAATACGCGAACGATTTACGTTATTTATCAGTACAGGGATAAATCGAGTTTCTCGTTGTAACATGAACGTACTTGTCGACGTTGAGAGGCGTCGTCGAAATTCACCGAGTACGATCGATTTTTCCACGTCGAAAAATCAAACCAACAGTATAAGGAACAATACGTCCTCCCACCTCGAAGTCGTGCGCGAGACTGACGGTTCCGGGCGGTGTAGCTACGCCCGAAGACGACCGAACACAGACGGAAATTACCGAACGCCTACTATCAACCCTCCTCGGTCCTACGCGGTATTTCTTAAATTTAATATCGACCGCGAATGGAATAATGGAACCACGAAAATACGTTTTCCGATGATCGACATATCCAAAATTCTGTTTTCATTTATTTCACAAAATTACATTATGCGTGATCTTGTGAAATAAAAAATGAGCCATCCTTAATTCATTATACAAACAAATTTCTTTTTTTTTCACGTTCTATTTTTAAACCTATGACGATAGATTTTCTATGAATTTTCGATCGAATAGAAATCCAGTTGTATTTCCGAAGTCGTCTATATTTGGGTTATGAATATGTTTCCGACGAAATACAACTTCATTTCTGAATCGGTAGAAACGACGAGAGAAGAACTCGTTTGTATTCGCGATGTAACGATCGCTTCGTAGGACGCATAATGACCGTGTTCAATGAGCTGTCTTGCAAATGACAAATTCCTTTCTCAACGTATTTCTCTCTCTCTCTCTCTCTCTCTCTCTCTCTATCTCTTCCTGTCTATGTCTATGTCTCTTCCTACATGTTCGTATCTGAAATTTAAAATCAACCTTCTCAAAGAGATATCGTTATCCGTGAAGGTATTGCAACGTAGAAGAAAAAGAACGAAGAAAAGAACAAAGGGCATGAATAACATACGGGTGGATCGATCTTCTAAATCAAGTGTAAGAGGAGGGACATCTTCGAATCAAGTGCAAGGTCGAACGTAAAAGGGAAGTGATGAAAGCAGCGAAACAAAAGGATCCGGTTAAAAATAGTGGACCGGTCACGTCAACCGGTCCTTTCAAGGACTCCGGCCCATTACATTCCTTTTTTTCTTACTCTATCCATCTCAGGAACAAGAGGATACAGTACGCTTCATACCTATATACCATAACAACTGTTTTCCGTTAAGAGAAAAAATAAAGAATAATGATAATGACGAGAACGGGAATTCCTTCCTCCGTTATAACACCTGTTTATAGTTAACGATAAGCAAAAGCAAAGTTTACATCACGAAAACGATGAGTCAGAACAAATGATTCTCATGTCGTTACCAACGAATTCCGTCGTCGACGTCATGTAACGAATCCTTCACTGTCGTTTACTCGTCTGAACAAATGGCCTTTATCGAAAGTAGAATCTACGAATTCAGTCCAATGATGTAAGATAAACGTGACCCATAAAGAATTCCTCGTGTCTCCGACGATAAGCTTTCGATCGTTTCGCAATATGCGGTTTCGTTACAAAGAAACTTTAAGGCCAATTAAATGAGACAAACATTAATCGTAAATCACCGTATAACTTCCGTCTTTAGGCAATTTCGTTTCTTTCATAGAGATTCTTCTTTGCTTACTACTTACTTTGAAATGCCAAACTGGCCTGAAGATAATAACGTATTTTCATTTTGATAATGTTTATGCGTTTTGCTCGACCAAGATTGCAAGGTCCTCTCTGTAATACCTATAGATATCCTAAAGCATTAAATTTCGTTAAGATAGTAGACAAAAGGACCGAAATGTAAATGCAGTAAAAGATAACGAAAGCATTTCGTTCAGTATAAATTCGTTAGCGTTATCGAGATTTTAACCTTCCGTGTAACAATCGTTTCGTCTATGTCCTATAGAACTGAGCATAATGCCGCTCGCTTAACGAACCATCCAAGTCCGGATGTATTTCTTCGTCGATGCAACGACATGCCATTTGTTTCGTCCGTTCGAGTAGAGAGTCAACTCGAGCGAAAGAGAGATAGCACACATTAGCGGTTACGACTTCTTAGAAGTATCTTAGCACGAGTACTTAACTATTATCTCGTATTGCACGCCGTCAGAATTCCGACACGTGTTCGCCGGCAAAACGAACTCGATCCCAACTAACAAACAAACGAGCCTTTGATTTACGAACATTGGAACAAGATGAATTTTAATCGTACGTCGCGACATCGCGGTCTGGTCATTGGAATTGATAAAGATTTGCAAAACTTACACCGGCATAAAATTAACAAATAGTTTCTGTCGTTTAAACAAAACTTTTATCTATTTACCCGTGCCATCCTTGGAAAGATGGTATTTAATTCACGAAGACTTCATTCTCATCATTGAGATTCCATTTTCTGGAACTCGATGCCGTTCGATAAAGATACCGGTGCATCTCGCCTTACGTTTACGTTCCAGTCATTCCTAGGAGATGCAAGTATTCGATGTATCCATGAGAGAGCTGGCGCCGTGAGAGCTCTAGACGACCATCCATAAAATATACTCGTCGTCGAGCGAAAGGAAGAGAAAAAGAGAGGGAAAGAGAGAGAGAGAGAGAGAGAGAGAGAGAGAGAAAAAGAAAGAGAGAGAAAAAAGAGGAGAAGATAAAGAAGGAGGTGGACGGAGGAAGCTGTGATGAGGGTAAAGAGACCAAGAATCTTCCCGCTACTTGTCTTCCGTAGTCACCGAGAAACGCGTTGCCCGAGGAGATCGTTTACCCGGAGGGTGCGAAAGCGGCATAGAGAGAAGCAAACGAGAAGAGGAAACGCGGAGGACGCTGAAAAATGAGGGACCTCCGTAGACTAGACTGTTCTCTGCGTTCAAACGAAAATTAGAAATGGGAGGTAGACCGTGTTGGTGTCGTGACGAGGCAAATGTTGTCGAGTAAAATCAAAAACAAAAAAAAAAAAAGAAAGAAAGAAAGAAAGAAAAAGAAAAACAAAAAAATAAAATAAAATCTATTCAACGAACTTAGTCGAACATTTTTTTCCCTCTCCCTTCCTAAAATACTTCGACACGCTAACGAAGAAAATAATCAAGACGACGTAGATTCAACTTGTAATAATAATTGCGACGAATGAACAATGGCCTGGTAAGTTCGTTTAAAAATATCATTCTTTAGACATTACACATTGAAACGTTTAAAAATAGCAGTAAAACACGCGCACGTCGTTTAACGCTTTGCTTTTTCTACCGTCTCTCGTCGAATTCCAAAGAAGAACACGTCATGGCACGTAGATATACCTACGTCAAATGATGGAACAGAGAGAAACTGAGCCAGTGCGAAAGAACAATGTAAAAAAAAAAAAAAAAAAAAGAAGAAGAAAAGAAAAAAAAAGAAAAAAAAAAGAAAGCCTTACGGTTCCACTTTGCTCCTACTCTCGATTCAATTACTTTTATTTTTCTTTTTCTTTTCAAGGTTTTTTTCACGTTTCCTCTCGTACCACACTTTCGTGTCTACCATTAATTCGCGCCACGTTTCTTTTATGTAATCGATCCACATACCGATCCAAGTGCTTTTAGGCACGAGTGGCCTCCGCATTTTCGAGTGGATATCCCTTTTTGTTCTATCTACCATATACATTATCCGCAATGGAGAAGGAATCAGTCCCCGTACGCACTTTTTCCATCCTAAACTTATCCTTCATCATAAACTATATCTCGACGGTTGACTATTCATTCACTGATCCGTCTGCGAAATATTTTTTACATTCATTACCGCTCACCGACCATGAACCAACCAGATATATTACTATCCTACGTAATAACACGAAAAAAAAATGATTCATCGATCGTTCTTTTCAAGGAAATACTTTTTAACTTTTATTCTTTTTTTTTCCTCGTAAAGGGATATCACTTCTAAATTGATTTAAATATATCTATGAACCTTGCGAATAATTAACGATAAGAATTTAAAAAAAGAAAATTGAAACACGAATCCTTGATTCAGAAATATATAAACGCCAATAAAATCATTATCCTTGTTCGACTTTAATCCCGAATACAAATGAATTCGTTTAGCATTGCAAATTCCATCGATCACAGTACGAAATTACGTTCACAAAACGAAATCCCTTCTCTCGACGGAAACTGAATTATTATTCACAGTTAACTCTTCTTTGCTTTATCAAACATGTTCGTTTTTGGCCAAACAAAGCCATACGTTCTCCATTTTATTGGCAAATTTCGTATTCGTCCCTTTAAATTCCCATGCCACTAACACCCCATCATCCCTCGCAATGACGATCACTTCATCATTTCTATCGCACCTATCCTTTTTCTCCCTTTCCCATTTTACCGACCTAGAGATTTACCGGAGATGCGTTTGTAATAACGCACGCACAGCATACATTATTACTTGCAGCCGGGAAATTCTTAAGGGAGAACATATATACGAGTCGCGTAATAAAGCGGCTTATATTTAACCATGCCATAGCTTTTAAAGTACGCATAGTTATTACGGAAGCTCGAAGTAAAGTATAGTTACCTCCTCGACGATTAATCGCTCGTTTTTATTCAACTTCCTCAATTCAGAATAATAATAATAATAATAATAATAATAATAATAATAATAATAATAATAATAATAATAATAATAATATTAATAATGACAATAATAATAACAATTTGTAACCATTAACTTGTTTTTTTTTTTCAGCAAAGTAAATTCTGATTTCGTGTAGAACGTATGAAAAGTAGAAAATCCATGAGATTCTGACGATCGTGCTCCGGAATGGAAGAGGCTTGCCGAACGGCTGGAAAGATATTCCGGTTGGTGAATAAATTGCCGATGGCAAGGCCGCAACTAATGGCCGCCAGTCTGGCGTCGATACTCTTGCTTGTTGGCCGTCGTACACATACGTCGAGTTAACAAACTACTGGTAAGAAGATGTTCGAAGGAAGATGCCGTTCCTCGTATTCTTTTCCTTTTTTTTATTTCATCTCCCTTTCTCTCCTCTCTCTCTCTGTCTCTCTCTCTCTCTCTCTCTCTCTCTCTCTCTCTCTCTCTCTCTCTAACTCTCTTTTTATTTTCATTCTAAGCGCGATCTTACTTTGGATATTTTTGCGAGAATATGATTAAATATCGATACAAGATATTGTCACATTCATGAGCTGTCAAATATTTGTGGATACGGCTCAGGTTAGGCGATAATCCCAAGTCAAAATTAAAAAAAAAGAAAAAAGAAAGAAAAAAGATTGATTTAAAAAAAAGGAGTAAGTTCTTCGCGCTTACTCTCAAAATCTTATTCTAAGTTTAAGATGCAAAACTATCCAAAAGAAAATTAAAACAATAATATGAATATACATTACGGCTGATATTAATTTGATTGAATGTTTAAAAAAGAAAAATGTTGAAAATCTTAAAAATTATACAATATGCAACAAATAATGTATATCCAATGTAAGTACTATTCGATCATCGCGATTTATTTTAATTGATTTATTACTTTATAATATATATTAAATATAATCAGCGGATCATTTAGATTGCCAGGATATGTACAATATTTTTTTCGCGGAAATAAAAAATGCCAAAGAGATGTACTGATCCAAGGTGTCCTTTGAATAAATATTTTAAGTATGTTATTCCGTCTCCGATATCGCTATTTTGTCTTTTTTATTCTCATATTTCTGTTCATGTATTTACTTTAAAAATTTATAGTGATCAAAAATCGCAGAAAGATTCATGCAAAATTCATGAAAAGCCATGCATAACATTTTCCTCTGATGGTGAACGAGAGTATCGCAACAAGCATAAACGAACAAAATGTACGAAATTAAAGCATAAAAAGCCACAAGAAAAAAATGATCGTTGTGGGATATGTTGCAAAAAGTAAATTTCTGTTATATATACGAATTAGAAGAGAAAAAAAAAAGAATAAATATAAAAAAATATCTCACGTAAAATTATTTTATCTTTAGCAAAAGATGTAAACTTTTAAAAACTACCACAGAACATGCCACATCCACGGATTCACTGACAAAAGCACGGTAAAATACTGATAAATTTATACTCTCAAAGATTCATAATATTTGTACAAAAAGTCTCGTTCTCTTTGATGCAACATTATGAATAAGATCCTTAAAAAAAAAAAAAAATCCTACAGACCGAAAAAATCCGGAATGAAAAAGAAGGCTCATCGGAACGAAGAGGATGAAGAAGGAAGACGTTGCGAATGTAGAATCAAAAAATGTTACGAACCTAAGAAGAAGAAAAAAAAGCGACATCGATCTCGTTGTAAGAAAAAAGGAAAATTTAATTGGCTAAAAAAATGTCTCAGAAGTTTTTTCTTTTGTTGTAAGAGTTCTAAGAGATCTAAAAGATCCAAATCTTGCAAATCACATGTAATACGTAATTCACCCCAAAGCTATGAATATTGTTACACGTACAGAAATGTATGTTAAGTAATTGTCATACTTCATAAAGGTATCTTCAAATAAATATATATAAATTCACAACAACTCAAAGAAAAAAATAATTAATTTACAGAAACATGAGAAAACATCGAGAAAATCGTATCGTTAAAAAAAAAAAGAACATTTTTCTTCCAGATGATAAAACTATGATAGATTCTGCGAGATATCGTAATAACAGCTTCGATCGAAAATGTGAATATGCATCAATACCATGCAGTTAGTTTTTCTATATAAAATAATTCTCCGATAATTTCTATAGTAATTATTTACCTTATTACCTAGCATGATACCTCAAGATCAGTCGTATTTACAAGGCGTTTTTTCAAAAGGATTGAATATTATACGTAGAGGTATACATTTTTGTATATAAACACAATCGTCATGTCCGACTCTATTTTCAATAGATTGTTAACAAAAACTGTTGCTTCTTTATCTTTATTGCATAAGGTTAATAAGTCCACAAACGTAAAGTATTTTGACGTATAATGATGCGATAATATATCGCAAAGTTAATACATTTAAGAAACTGTGACCTGAGTTACATGAAAAATTGAAATTAAGTTTTAATCGGAATTCATGTTGGTAAACATGTCATATATATACACTACTTATTTAGTTATTAGATCGTCCACTGCCTATGTCCCATTAATAAAAATCAATTAAAGTCTGTGTATGTTTTTCCAGATCTTTAAAAACATAAAAATAACTACGGTAAGTGTAATTATGCTGCGTTTCGTAACATATCTTGTGATTCTATATATATATATATATATATATATATATATATATATATATATATATGTATATATATATATATATATATATATATATATATATATATATACATAATGATTATCTATAAATAAAATAACGTACTCTTCGTATGACTCGCCAAAGGCAGTGATCGTGATAGTTCAATAAATCAATATCGTATATATAAGTATTACGATTCATACTCTACCATATGCACGCATCATTCTTTCTAATATTCGGTAATTTTGTGATATTTTCTATAGTGCCAACTCTTATTTACATTATCTAGTTAAACTATTGTATTGTATTGAATAAAAGAAATTGAAGCTTGTATCACTTGAATATAATCGGTAAGAGAAGCATCAAGCTTCAAATATCCTGCTTCGATGCGAAGTTCTGTAACGATACGACTGGACGAGACAAATGCTCGCAAAAAGTAAATTAAACTATTACACGATACATATAGAGAATTAGTCTCGATACAGTGGAATGATCAGTCTCTTTTAAAAAATCTGGTTGTCAATCGCTACCATAAAACTGATTTAGCTGATTGGCAAGCCAAGCGAGGCAAATTTTTCTTATGCATTAAACGAAATACGACGATAGTCCCAGTAATTGTTTAAGCTAAATGCGTATTATTGGTACCCGACAATGGCAAGCTGAGAAAATTGGAATTTTTTTTCTTTTTTTTTCTTTGCTTATTTTTTTATTTTTTTTTTTTTTCTTTTTCTTCTTCTTTATCTCATCATACCATTGACTTATCGTGTACTGCGTCTACTAGAATTACGCAATTGTTTTTCAATTTCGAATTGCCGTAAATCTGCTCTTTGAAGAAAATCTTGTCTCTCTAAATAACCATCCTTTCCTCTATTATGAGTTATAATTTCTTCTTCTAAATTTTCCTGCTTTTTGTAATTGTCCCAATCAAGCTTAGACTTTTCCAATGTGCTAATCTTTGCTTTCTTTCCAATCTGTCCTAAAACAGAGGAAATCCCTCCCAACCCACCCCTTTTAATACCTCTTCCTCCTCCTCTTCCTCTTCCGGCAGGAGAAGTCGAGGCATCTGTCTTCACAGAATTTTCAGCAGAAGTCAAGGATAATCTAGCTTCTGCAGAATCCACTGATACTTCTTTTTCAACCTTTACCTCCTCACCAGCAAATTCAAATATTTTTGTTATCTTCACTTTTTCTTCTACTTTTGGTTTTATTAAAGTAGAAGATTTTTCTTTTGGACCATTCGTTGGAGTTTGTATTTTTGGTTTTGGAGCTACTGCTATTATAGAAATGGATAATATATCAGTCAAAAATATAATTAACGTTCGAAAATTAAATTGAACAATAATAAATTATAATATCTTACCGGTATCCTTCATAAAATCTGCCCACAAAGAATCTGCTCTTTTCTTTTCTTCTTCTTCTGTAAGTTCTTTCTTTTCCGATGTTTCTGATTCCTCTTGTTCCTCCTCTTCTTTCGAATCATCTGCACCTTTTAATTTTCTTTTTGTTTTTTTCTTACGTTTTGTACTTTTATCTTTGACAGAACGTCTACCTCTCTTCTTGCTTGTTATCTTATCGGTTTCGCGTTTATTCTCATCATTTTCATCTTCCGGACCACTTTCTACTTCACCTTCAGAATCTACTTCTGATACAGGTTCGTTGTCAGCTCCATCAGGAACATAATCCTCATCATCTTCATCAGAATCAGAAGGTAACTGATGCTCTTTTGACATTTTTATACTTGGAATCTACATAACCATACATTAAGAGAATATATTTACTGTGAAATACAATAATGGATCAAAATATAAATTATTATTTCGATTACTTACATCTTTTGAAAAAGAATGATTTTTATAAAAAAAAAATCTTGTTAATATTCAATGTTCGGGAACGTTCCTTACTGTATAAATTGACTATTATTTCAATCGTAGCTATTATCAATTTGCATAATTACGAAACAGATTGTAAACAATTGTTTTGAACAAGCAGAAAATATTGCTTTCATAAGCAATTAGAAAGGTTAAAGTCGTATACAATCAAGAATCATAAAACGTACAACATTCTTAACAATCACATTTAGCACGCATCTTCAGCGACGTTCGAGCGTGTATAGACTGCCATCTTTATCTGAAAGTTCAACTAAACGACGAATCAGGAGTTTAGAATGGTCACATGACTAACAGAATATGAACATTCTGATTGGCTAGTTCTCAACTACGAATCTACATTGAAATTTTTGTGCGCGTTGAAACTAACGGAGATATATGATAGGTTATTCATATAGTATCTCTATTTACCAATCATTATTGATCTATAATACTACTACAAACTAGATATTACGAATGTATATCAGATAATAGATATCGAGAATATCTTGTAATCTAAAATATGAATAAAGAATAATAAAGTATATATATATATATACAATATATATATATATATATATATATATATATATATATATATATATATATATTAATATTAATTTAATTTTACTGTTCTTTAAAGTTATATATCCTGATTAATTTATCAAAAAGGTAAATGACGAATCTTATCAATATATTAATTATTCTAATCAAATTTCTATTTATACATAATGTTCTTTATTAATAATATTAATCATTATCATCTATATATCTAAAAGTATGATAGTATATACATATATATATATATATATATATATATATATACATATTGATAAAAGAATCGTTGTATGATTATGTTCCAAAAAAATATCAAGTCGTTTCAAATTGCAAGAGATTTTTTACAAATTTGTTAAGCAATAATTTAGTCCTTTCTAAGATGCTAACAGAGTTCACTTGGGTCACTGTAATACTCATATTACAGGATCCATTTCAAATCCTGCTTCCAACGAAACGATTAACTGCCAGTCAACGAGGATTTTAGGGGGATTAATGTTATATGACCTTTCCCTTCAAATATAAGAGTTTAAGTAAAAAAAGACCATATGTATTTTTTAAAAAATTCCAATATGTAATTATAATCAATTTCCAAATTGCGTATTGCCATGAAAGATTTGTTATAAATTTGATTATTTTATTACTCTGTAGTTCGATCGTAACAAACTGAAGAAAAAAAAAAAGAAGAAAGAGAAAAGAAACAAAAGAAAAAAACAGAAGAGAGAGAGAGAGAGAGAGAGAGAGAGAGAGAGAGAGAGAAGAAAAAAAGAAATCAAACGAAATTTATCGGAAGTGCCAAGAGAACGGAAATAAAAAAATTTAATAGACGTCAAAACGATCGTAGACAAAGCAGTGTGCGTATGAAAATGAGTAAGTGCTTAGAAAAAGACGGTAGACAGAAGGATGTTCCAGGTGGCTCCAGATGACGCAGCTTCCAAGCTATTGGATGAAAACATTCGAAAAGCGCGAAGAGGAGGATGAAGAAGCTCAAAGAAGGAGGTTCGTAGAAGTTCGAAAGCTCCGCCCGGTTTTCTGGACACCACAGATCTCGTGGTACTTTCCACCAACGTGCTTCTACTTCCGCCTTACTTCTCCTCCCAAGTCTCTCTCTTCTTTATCTTCTTCTCCTCTTCGCCTTAGAGATACTTCAGCTGACAATTAGTATCGCGTAAGCGGTGTCTCCGACCGTCAAACTTTTCGACAAAAGTTGCGTTTCTAAAAAAAAAGAAGAAAGAAAAAAGAAAGAAAAAGAAGAATTAAAAAAAAAAAAAATTAAAAAAAAAAAAGAAATAAACAAATTTCTAATCGATCAAAATATTACAAATATTATTGCTCTTCTTATCGAAATTGATCGACAACGACAAGATCTTCGGGATAAATTTTTCGCTTTATCATTTCAACGAACACATAAGGATTTTAACATCGAAGATGCCACGGAAACGTCGAGCGTCGACACCATCGTTGGAATGCGACGAGGAAGAATTCGCGTCGGAGGAAAAATTTAGCAAAGAAGATATGGATAGCCGAGCCCCAAGAAACGCAGCTAATGCTCGTGAACGTGCAAGGATGCGAGTTTTAAGCAAAGCATTTTGCAGATTAAAAACAACCCTTCCATGGATTCCACCAGACTCGAAACTTAGTAAACTCGATACTCTTCGTTTAGCTGCAACTTATATCGCTCATCTTCGTGCCGTTCTCAGAGATGACGGAGATTCTCATCCGGAAACGACGAGATCGTTGTCCTTGGCTTTGGTGAGATCACGATTATATTTTACCATTTAATCGTTTGAATTTTCTTATTAATTTTCATCCTAAAATAAATAAAATCTTTCTGATAATTTATACACAAAAAAAACGAACTTAACTTTATTAATATTAACCATTTGATCAATAACCATTTGATTAATATTAACCATGAAGATCGCAAGATCGCACTTCTTCTGTTCACTGTTTAAAAGTTCCTACCGATCATTGGTCATAGAAACAAATTGATCGCACGCTCAGATTTTATCGATGCGTATCTTTACTGTTTTCATTTAGAGATTGTTTTTATTATTATACTCATAAGTATATCGTAAGATATGACAATATTTACTGTTTATCAGAAGAAAAACGACCACGATCGTCATGCTTAACATTTTTCGATCGTATTTTTTAATAGATCCTGAAACTATTTAATAGATACTGAAACGATTAATTATTTTAATTAAAATGTGTCATATTGATGTAAGATAACGATAACTTATTTAAATGGAATAATCATAGTTTTCTATATCATTATAACTACTCAATACAATAATACGCTACGCGCCAGGTGGATCCATTCGGCGTCGCGACGGCAAACGTCGTCTTCGAAGTCATCCTCTCTGTTTATGTCTCTCCAGGTGGATTGAATCACTTTAAAACCTCCCACTTACCCTTTGCTGCCATTAATTCTAACTTTGTTCTGTTGTTTGAAGAGGGATGTTTGTTTTATAGCAAGAAATAAAACAGTTTTAGCACTATTTTCTTATTAAAACGTTCGGCTTATTTCAAGAAAAACGTCTTATGAATGTCCATTGTTTTATATATATATATATATATATATTATCGGTCGAATATTCAGAACCGGTATTTTAAATTTTGACAAAATATCTCAAGACTATTTCAAGATACAGCTTTAGATATTTTTACGAACAGCTCTTCTCTTTTCAGTCAATACGTTTATAAGTTTAATAATTAAGTTTTTTCTTCTACTTTATAGTCATGGCCTTTTGCTATCCAAGGAACAAACGCCTCGATGTTGATGAATAACAGTTGTAACATGTCATCCTCGACTTCAGCCAGTTCTAATCAGTATCGGGGACAGCAAGGAAGCAACGATATTCAAAACTTCCATCACGGTGGACACCAAAATGCTTCCATGCGTCATAATCATACTCACAATCATGAGGCACAGCTCTCCTATTTTTAATCCTACTTTTCGAACGGCTGATTTGAAAAGTTTCCCGATAACGAAATCGTGCCTTTAACGAGAGAAGAATTTAAAAAAGAAATAAATGTATGCTGTGCACATATTCAAGGCAATTTACAATCTATTTATTTGGAAGTGCCTTATCTCTCTCTCTCTCTCTCTCTCTCTCTCTTTCTCTCTTTCTTTTTCTCTCTCCGTGTTATTTATTAAATTACTATTAATACATGAAAACCATTATGATGTGCCATGGATGATTATTGTTGTAATTGTAACCAAAACATGCGAACTAGTCGAATAAAATCTTTTTATCAATCGAAAATTCTACTATTTGTTTCGTAACTGTTTAGAAGAAATAAATACTTTTCGATAACTGTCCTTAGTACGAGAGCTATATCCGGAAACTAAAAGAGGAAGGATATGGTAACGTAAGAAGGAAAGAAGATTCGAAGTTAAATAAACATTACGAAGAACCTTTTGTGTAAACCCAATGCTAAAATAATATATCCTATTTCTAGGACAAATCGAGCAAAACTGTCGGTATCGCTTGACATCTTTGTGCCTCAACAGACCGCCCTTAAAAAATTATAATTCTCGCATTTGTCTGACTCTCCTTCACCGCCTCTTTTTCTTTTCACATTCCGACGAAAAGATTTTAATGTAATATTTTTATTTTTCTTAGCATACGCGATCGATTACTTAAAATGTATATTTTATACTAGGATATTAATATATTATTATAAAATATTTCTTTTTTAAATATAAAAACAATTATGGATAATATTCAATGATAAAATCGTAAAGATACTTTTCATAAGACTATTTATTAAATATTTTTGGAAACTATACTAGACATTTCTTTTTTTATTATTATTATTATTATTATTTCGATCCTATTTTATTAATAAAATAAATTACACTAGCTACAATATAGAAGTATTTAAATATAAGTTACCGACAAATTTAACTATATTACCGACATCGATCTCATCTGATTTTGAATCTGATCTATTTACTAATAAATCTACTATTACCGATTAAGTACAGGGTCGGCAAAATAAATATCTACTGTTATCAATCGATAAAACAGGAATTTACTATTAGTAGCTATTACCGATGTATATATAGGTTTGAACAACGTTTTACTTTTATCTTACTCGATCGATAAATACCTTTTAACGATAATAATCAAATACCAGAAAATAATTGTAACTATTATTGGCTCGATTGAAAAAAGAATTTCATGTTCCTTTTATATTATCCTTCTTTAAACATTTAAAGTTCAATAGAAGAATGACACAACACGAGATGGCAGCACTTAATGTAAATATTTCTTACACTAAATTTATTCCTATATCAACAAATAACTTAACTAATCGTAATATTTAAAAATTGATATTAATGTTTACACAAATACAATTATTTATTAGAGTATCAAATATTATATTTGTTATTGTACAATAAAGAAATAAAAATTTATTTATCCTTTTTACTTGGACTTTTCGCAATTTTTTCCTCTTCACTATACTCATAAAAAAAAAAAAATCGTAGCATAAAAAAAACTTACATGGCCAAGTAAAAGCACGGAAGACGCATATGAGATTATCAAGGCAAGTCGGCCTTATTACGACTCTTGCGCGTTACAACATCATTTGTACATCCTTCATGGCGTATCACTGGCGATTGAGAAAAAAACCAGCAAGTTTCTTGATTTCGATCAAGGCTTTGTAAATCTTGATTTTATTCTTAGCGACAATATCCGAGGCAAATATGTATATGGCTAATATGTATATAACTAAGTAAACATTTGCTATAACGTTTACGATAATTTCAATAAATTTTACCTCGACAACATAATACTAGAAAAAAGAAAATTAAAAAAAGAAATACAAAAAGAAAAATATGGTAATGCGTATTGAAAAGCTATACGATGCTCAATGAAAATTCATTCCTACTGCCGATGAAAATTCATTGAGTTGTTGTGATTTCGAGCGAGACGAGGCAACGCAGGTGTTTCATCGGAGCGTTGCCCTGAATTTTCTCGATGTGTGCGTACATACGTACGTACGTATGTGCGTACCTACTCTCGAAGAAATAACAAAGTTCTTTCACGCTAGTCGAACCTCGTTCCGGTATCACTCGACTGTTTTCTTTCATCCTGTCTCAATTATTAAGCTTGAAAAGCTAGAAATATAAAAATAAAATCTATCGTGATTTTCTATTTTATACAATTAAACACAAAGGCTATATGTTTTTTTCCATGAAAAATCATGAAACGGAAATGACTGGCTTTGCTAGTACGAGTGCAAAAGAAAGAAAGGAAAGAAAGAGAAAGAGAGAGAGAGAGAGAGAGAGAGAGAGAGAGAGAGAGAGAGAGAGTGAGAGAAGGAGAAAGAGAGAGCGTTATCGTACGTCGAAAAGAAAAATGAACTCTGATAAGAGCACACGTGTTCAAAAGACGAAACGATCGGTCGGTCAATGCGGTATAGTGCGATGCGGTGCGATACGATGCGGCTCATGAAGCGGCATACAAGGCGACCGTCTACATAATCGGCAAACGTCTTTCCTCGTGTCGGACTACGGGTACGCAAGCACCTACACACGATGATACGTAAAGATACGCGCGATAGCCGAGGTACGCCAAGTACAAACGACAAGGAGGTATAAAGTTATAAGAGTAAAACAAGTACACGGACCACGCAATCTACATCTTTCTCTCCCTCTCTTTCTTTCTTATCAATTACGACGCAGGCCCGCCTGCGACCAATTATCGTCGGGAAATCAGCGGTCCTCCAATTTCCCCTTTGTCTTCGATCTCGATGAGCCACCCTCTAACACAGCTGTGCGACACACTCGAAGAAAATAGTACCGTTAACGATCGACCAGCTGCTGTTTGTTACATCTAACAAGAATATATTTTTTCGCATTTATTCCGTTAAGAGGAAATGACACTTCGAGAGAGAATTACATAAATCAATGTCTCTCGTCATATTTTCTTCTACGTAAATACGTTTTAACGCTTTCAATGGAAGTAGATGCTATTATAATTTAAAGAAAATTTGCTTCGCGTTATATCTTTAAAAGAAAATTTTTTAAAAAAAGAATAATCAGAAAAATTGAACCTGGATCCATTTGACGTCTCTCGGCCAAATCTCGTTTTTTGATAAAGAGAAACGATTCATAAAGTGACACGCGGATTACGTGCGAGCGCGAATTCTCTCTCACCCGTGAACAGCCGTAGCAACGATTCCAGTTCGCAATCTAAAGTAGAAATTAGCAACGATAGAACTGGATGTCGTATTGCGCGGCTGCGAATAGTAATTACGGCGAATGCAGATTGCACGCGAACACGCCTAGGTATATTCTCGATAGCGCCACTAGAGAAAATACATGTTGTCACAGCGATTCTACGTATCATTAACGTTTATCGGTATGCCTTTGCATGGGCGTCGCATAAAAATATCTTTAATATTATACCTCAAAATCTATCGATCTCGATTAAAAACTCTCGTCAATTTTTTTTTAAATCAATTCTATCATATGTTTTTAAATCATTTCGTTTAATATATACTTCTTTTTTTTATTAAATAAATATTCTTCAACCTCGTGATTTCTTTTCTTCTTTTCTTTTTTTTTTTGTTTTTTTTTTTTTTTCTTAACATAAATACCTATACCGTCTTTCGATTGTAATTTTCAATAAAAATCGATTCCACTAACAAGACACTCTGATACTGGTAACATAGAGACGATTCCTGTGAAAATCTATTCTTAAGAATTCCCATTGATATGCAAAGTTAGCTACGAGCCAGGGCATTTGTGTGTTTCCTCGAGATAAGCGTTATCACATTGGCCTACCTACATGCATTTATGCTCCGATCGCTTACCAAGAACCTATCGACTTCTTTTATGGAGGTAATTACGCTAATTGAGTTTCACCTACAACAATTACTCGGCTCTTTTATGAATCGATTGAAGGTTAAACTGTTTCTTCTTTTCCTCTCTCTCTCTCTCTCTCTCTCTCTCTCTCTCTCTCTCTCTATCTCTATCTCTATCTCTCTCTCTCTCTCTTCCCCTCTTTCTTTCTGTATACATAGCTATATTTTTCCCTTTTTTTTTGAATTAAAAAAAAAAAAAAGAAAGGAAAAAAAACTCATTAAAAATTCATTAGAAGATCTTTCCTGCGTATATAAGTAAGTACACAGTTTAAATGGCAAGCATTATAAATGTCCAAAGTCCTTCTCATGAAAAAGAAATTCCAATAGTAAACGGTGCGTCCCTGTGTGGCGCTTAATACCCGAAAGGATTTGAAATAAGAGATTTAATAAGATCTTTCGCCTTTTTCGATTTCACAGTCGTAAACCTAACGAACAGCTTCTCCGTTTTTAACATTACATAACTTCCTACACGAAGAGACCTTTGGAGTTTCCGAGGAGAAATCGTCTTGGAAAAAAAGATTGCGTAATCACGTCAATACTTAAAAGTCGATATGTCCACGACAAAAATTATATTAATAAATTAACACCTTAATCGTTCCTACGAATATTATACATTTCGTAATTCGTTACGTCGTAAACAAAAACAACTTAAAATTCGTCATAAATCGTACCTTCCACTTGGCTTTTAATAATCATAATTCTTATCACTAATAATTGTTGTCCTTTACAAAATTAATTCTTCCGTGATATTCTCTTAATTGTTAAATAAACAAATTGTCCATCATTAATAGAAGTAATCAATTAAAAAAAATGAAAATAATATTTCTAAGAAAAAAAATATTTCTAAGTCTTCATTCTGTTATATATGAATTTTATTTTTCTTCCTTTTCTTTTTCGTTTTCTTTCTTTTTCCTTTATTAATCAATAGAAACGAAGGAATGCACCAATTCGATTCGACGTCTCGTTACGCGAGTGCGGCCCTGATTGTCGGCTCGCAGCCGCGGTTCGCAGCGATGGCTCGCAGCCTCGACTCTCTCAGAGGCCGAGCCGAGTGCAGGTGCGCGCCCGCCAGTCTGTCGCCAGGGTCCCCTCCCTGCCGCCTTCCCTGCCGTCTAGGACCCAGTAAAAGAAAGAAAGAGAGAGAGAGAGAGAGAGAAGGAGAGAGAGAGAGAGAGAGAGAGAAAGAGAAAGAAAGAGAAAGAGAGAGAGAGAGAGAGAGATCGTGGACCCCTCCGACCACCACTATACCATCACCACCACCACAACGACCACCATCGTCATCATCATCGTCGTCGTTGTCGTCGTCGTCGCGATCAGGAAGGAGCGAGGTGAGACGAGCGAACATGGTATCGCCTCTCTCTCTCTCTCTCTCTCTCTCTCTCTTTCTTTCTCCCTCTCTTTTTTTCTTTCTCTCTTTTCTTCTTCCTTTCGAGACCACTTTGTCCAACATCCAGCCTCTCTTTCTCTCTCGTGCAACAGGTAGTACACACGGACAGCGCAAGGCAACGGGCTGTGTGAAACGAAAGCGCCTACGCCTACTACAAGATATCCGAGAATCTAAGAGTACTTTTTCCTTTTTTCCTCCCTGTCATGAAAGTCGAATACTAAAAAAGGAAGGAACGGGCCTGACGAAAGGATCGATCGGAAAAACCTATCGAGTCTTTTTAAGGGATTCACCTAACTGCAATGGGCTTGGCAATCAGTTTGATCGTATGTAGGTCTTTCTGTCTGTCTGTGTTTGATAAATGTTTAAAGTATTATTTTGAATATCATTTAAAATTTTTAACAATTTTAAATTCATTTTCTTGATATTGATTTTTGTTGAAAATGAAGATCATGTAAATAATATTAATAATTCAATTTATTCGTATAAACTAATTATTAAATCTATCAAAATGTTAAATATTTACATTTATTTGAAGATTTTTGATTTTAAAATCGGATGATTAAAATGATCTAAAATTTTACATAGATAATATTGCTTGATAAACTTGCAAAAATATTTTGAATTTAAAGACGAGGCTAATGTGATAGCATTTTAAATGTAATAAGAGAGTGTTAAAAGGTAGCAGATTTAATAAAAGCGCGGATTCAAGGAGCCGACAATAAATTCGGATGGAATTCTTTAAAAAAAGGTATTTCGAAGATGTTGGGTGGTCGTGTAGGAAAAACGAAGGAAGGTAGGGAGAGAGAGAGAGAGAGAGAGATAAAGAAAGAAGATGTCCAACTCGTCAGGATTTATGCGTGAGAAAGAAAAACATACACAGACCTCTACATCTTTAAATGTATGTATCTTCGACGTATCGCGATAAACGATATCTGTAAATAAACGTGTCAGATTCCAAATCTCATAGGCCCATCTAAGTGTTTGCATAATACCCATATGATCAAAGATGTTATTTTCTAATCTTATAATAAATTGATTATATATTATATCAAACTAACTATATACATCCTTGAAATCATTTCTCGAGATAAAATGTTTCGCAATAAATGTCTTATCTAATCGTCACTACGCATCGTACAATTTCTATTAGTTTAAATCAAGAAATACTTAGATCAATCAATTGATTGTTCTTCTTTAACGTTATTATGAAAAGACGAGCAGGTGTGTATACGGATCCTTTCATAGAAGATTCCTTCGTATCTCACGGTAGGAGGTCGAACGGACCTTCTCATAGAACTTAAAGTTAGTCGCACCTCGAAACCGGTGGAACGTAACGAATTGTCCCGGTAGAAGAGACGTGACTCAACGGCCGCTCTTTTACAGTCGAGCGCTCATTTCGGTCGGTGAAACGGGTCGTCCTTCGAGGAGGTCAGTCCGTAAAGAAACGACTCGTTTGCTTTATCTGGTAACAATGAAGAAAACAATGGAGACATTCGCAAAGAACTTTATCGATCGTTCCTTGAAACTTTCGAATTCTTTAACGATCGATAATTATTATTAACGACAGCAACTCCATCGACACGGACAATAACGAGGAAAAAATTATCTTTGGCGTTGTAATTCGAGAGATTATCAAGAATAAAGAGATCAACGTATTAAACTCGACAAACCCATGGAGTCTTTTATGGAAGTATCATTTCATGACAAAATGCTCGAACGAAAGGACTCAATTTAACGAAATCGTTTTACCGAGTTCGTAAACGTTTTTCTCGTTGTCGGACGTAATCTCGAACGAACCGATAAGTCGTCGTTGGCGATCGGTCGCCAAAACGGTCGTAAACATCCTAGCCGGTGATTTCACCAACGTACCGTTTCACCAATGCGAGTACCCGATTCAGAGTGCTCGAGTACCTGCCTCGTACACCTGTACGAGAGCTCGGCTTTATCGTTGTACAGTCGAATGCCACCTGTGTGACCATCTCTACCGCACAGGTGTCTTTTAAAGAATTTCATTAATTACAAATGGAAAACCTCGGTTTCTTCAAGCAGAAAGGGAGAGAAAGAGAATTAAGAAGGGAACGAAACAGCTGTCGTAATTCACCCGACACCTGCACAGATTCTCGAGTTTTCCCGATGACCTCGACCCCAAAGGCCCGATCGTATTTCCCATATCTCCCCTCTCTTTCATCAAGAGGAAATGCAATAAAGTTTACAAACCCAAGTGTTCTTTTATCATTGGTTAATCCAGCGGAAAAAGTCGATAATATAATCGAAAGATATCTTTTTATGTGTACATATTTTTTTTTTTCCTTTTTTTTTCTTTTTTCTTCTAATCGTCTGTCAAGAATCCACAGATTTCATTTTCTTTCGTAAAGGAAAAATTTTCTTTCGAAATTTTTTTCCCTTCAGACGGACACATAAATTATCTAAGAATTCATCGGAAATTCATATTCCAATGATATTATCACAATCGATATATAATACTGTTTATAAGTAATCGAGGCCAACAAGAAGAACGCTTTGTCTTTTCTCGACGGAAAGCTTGGAAATGTTTTAACGAGCGCAAACGAAAGTAACGGTAAACAGAAGTACCTCCAGGTGCTGTTATTCACGACACCTGGACGAATACTATGCTTTTCTCAGGGATCTCAGCCCTAAAAAAGCTAGGGTTCCTAGAACCCTACCGAGTGCAGATGCGATCATAGCTACCCTCGAATATATATATATATGTTTAAGATGATATAACAATGTTACATATAATGTAATAACGAATCTTTAGCACAAAGAATACATTCTCTATCGTTTTTAGTCTCTCTAAAACAGTTAATATAGTCCACGTTCTTCTTATATCTTTCTCCCTATCTCTATCTCTTCCTCTCTTTCTCTCTCTCTCTTTCTCTCTCTATCTCTCTATCTATTTTTCTCTGTTTCTCTTATCGATTTTCGCACGGACCTAACTTCGAAGTGAACGACTAAAGCGAAAGAACTACGATCGGCTGAAACGATTTCGGCAATTCTCGCGAGTCTCCTTCAATCCCTTTTTCTCTGAGAGGGTCCAAAGACGATGTCGCCCGGGGGCACTCGTTCTCCGATCTTGGCAGAAATTCGAGCTCAGCTCCGTGGTCGTACAACACAAAACAACGACATGGGGTCCGTGTTCGCGATGGAACGAGGCAAGAACGGAAAACAGGCTCCCACGAATCCCACGACGCTCGTTGGCGAGAAAAAGAGAGAGAAAGAGAGAGAGAGAAAGAGAGAGAGAGAGAGAGAGAGGAGAGCCGCGAAGGAAAGGCTGCGGGTTCTCTCGGTGGCTCTCTCGCTTTGCTCTAGCGATGGCTATGATCCAACATTGAAGGCAAACAAATGAACTATATACGTTTATAACAATGGGTATTTATTTTGAATCATTCACTTCATCGAAATTTCATGAAAGAAAATATTATTATTTTCCTTATTTAAAAGGTCCGACTTAATGGGAAATATATATTTAATAGATTATTATCGTATTGGAAAAAGAAAGTTGGAGGCGCATGATGAGATCCATCATCGACATGACCCTTCGGTATCGCTTCGGTAACTTCGTACAATAAACCGAGACAGGCGATCGACCCTTTCAACAACGGAACGCGTTCGTACGGGCGCACGATCGCTTATACACGCTCGTGAGTTCTCCGGTACTCGCTCGTACGGTCCGACTTATGAATGGTATCTGCACGCGTTCCCACGTCACTGAATGAGTCTCGAGTCTCTCACGTCCGGCGAGATTATCGTGGTGTCTCGTGTCTCTCTCACCCCACCCCTTTTACCGTCTTAACTGTGCAATTCTTTTCTCCTCATACTTCTGTTATCTCAATCCTTTTAATATAAAACAAATTTTAGATGAAGGACATAATAAAGAACGCCAAATTATTTTGGTCTCTTTCATTCGATTTTCGAATAATAGCAAAGTCTGAAGGAAAAACGAATCGTTGCTAAAATCATAATCCATGGAATGTATAATATGACGATATATGAGGTTTTGAATTTAAAAATTATAATTCGCGACGGGATTATTTTAGACGATGATTTTGCAAAAATGAATGGGAAAAAAATCATAGAGAATACGAGAGGGAACAGGTGTCTTGATTGGCTAAACAGGTGATCGTTTGTAGCCTTCGCTACGAGACTGGACGGTGTTGGCTTAGATCTCAGCGTAGCATCGATGAACGGACGAATAGACGGACGGACGGACGAACGAACGGACACCTGCACGCCTCCGATCGTACGTAACATCAGCCCTACTCTCTTGCATACTCGCTTGCTGCCCCCTCGCTTGCTTTCTCGGGGGCCGTCGGTCCTCCTGCGGAGGGTCCGTCAGGAAGCACTCCGTCGGAGAGTGCTTGGATGAAAAAGAAAGATAGAAAGTATAATAAAGAAAAGGAAGATAGAAGATGAATCGGAGAAGGAGTCAAGGAAAGAGTCTCGGCACCGAAACGAGTGTAGCCGAGAATAAAGGGAACTGAGAGAGAAAGATAGCGAATACCACTAATATAAGTACGAGACGGATAAAGATAGAACGTGTTGGCATGGTTAAGGCCGACAAAGACGAACGAGCTGCGGGCTCATTTTAGCGAGCGAATAGGAGAAGGAAGGAACGTTGTTGGAGCTATGAGAGAGAAACAGCATGTGAGGAGAAAGAGATAGAAAAGGATAGTGAAAAAGAGAAAGAGAGAGAGAGAGAGAGAGAGATCGAGTTATGTCGGAGGCGCCGTGATTCAACCGAACGCGCAGGTGTGCCGCAGACTGGCCGGCGCCTCTCTGGAATGCGCGCACCCCACCGGTCTCCTCTCGCACCTCTCTCTCCTCTCGTCCTCTTCCTGCCTCTCGACAGGACTGCCGAGCCACTCTCGGTCGGTCGGACTCTCCCTCTACTCTCGGTCCACCGAGCCGATCACGACGCACACGCGCAAAAGCGCATTACGCTCGCTCGCGCACCTACACACTTATCTACGTTCACGTATCTAACCATGTATTTGTCTGTATGTACGTCCGACGCGACTACGTCACGTCCTCTCACGGCAATCAGTGCAGCTGGCCACCAACGCGTTCCCACGGGGCCAAACCAACCGGACCAGCCACCTTCGGTCGCCTTTGCGAACGCTCCTTCCCCTCCACGTTCTTTCTCTCACCATCTTCTCCTCCTTTCCTCCCTTTTTTTATTTTCTTTTTTCTTTTTTTCTTTTTTTCTTGTTTTTGTTTTCTTTCTTTTTATTTTTTATTCTCTTCACCTTCGCGCTGAATTTTTCCACGTTGTCTCGTTCGCTCGGTCTTACCACACAACCGATCATTCGCTTTTCGACATGTTAGTTTCGAACGGAAATTATCACTTTACAATATTAATAAATTTATTATCGTCGTTTATGATTTTATTATTTTTTTTATTAACGAACTATCGCGAGAGAACAACTATTGTATTAAACAAAATCTGTATCCCATGTAAATAATTAAAGAGAGGAAAAAGATATATATATATATATATATATATATATATATATCATGAATAAGTCCATTTCTCAAAATATAATATTAATAGCAGGTGCACTAAAATGCATTCTCTATATCCAAAAAACCAAAACATTTAGCATCTCGAAGTACAATGCAACTTTTACATACACATACATACATATATATATATATATATATATATATATATATACATATATATATATGGGAGTCGAGCCACTGCATTTTTGTCTCTTTTTTTTCTTTTTCGTCGCTGGGCTTTACCTTCTTCGGGTCTCTCGTTCTTTTTTTTCTTCGTTTCTTTTACTTTTTATTTTCTTTATCTCTTTGCCGGCTTACCTGCTAGCCCTGCGGCTACGTTGGCAACGTACGCGTAAAAGCCGCTCTCCGGTCACTTCTCGCAAAATTTGTCGCCATGTTTTTGCTTCGCTTATCTTCATGTGGAAAGGGCAAAGTGAGAGAGATAGAGAACTTTCCTGCACAACTTTCTCGCTACGATGACCATGAAATGGATTCATCGCCGTTACTCGCGACGTGAACGTAAAAATTTCGATAGAAAACAGACGGACACGAAGTCAAAGGAGAACAGAGGTGGTCCTTGTTACGTTCTCTTATCGATCGAAAGAGAAGTGGCGTCGAATGGCTTTTCACGGCTGGCTTACGTACTTTCGACTTTTCGTGATTCGACCATGATATTTATTACAGCGTCGAGGTTGTTCGTTTAAGAATTACGACGACAAGGGTTACGGGGCTATCGCCATCGATAAAGAATTTCTTGCCTTCTTTTAGACCCTTTTGCTAACGAGAAAACGTATTCTCTAACGAGTAATCATCGCAGTAATCATAACGGGATATACTACTTCGAAAGAAGAGTCATTTTTTTTATCGTCGTTCATAATTATCTCATGCGAATGAAAATATAATAGGAAACATTGTAAAATATGTGTATACACACAAAAGGAGACTCGATTCTTTAAAAGATCGGAAGTTATGTACACGCAAAGACACGTTTCTTTCTTCTTGAGAGAATTTCGTCGAATGCGCCGCAACCATGGCCGGAATGCATGTACGTTGCAGCATACTATCGTAGTTACCTATACAGACACAGATTTTACGGCTACTTCGAAGCTCATCGTATTTGGGTTAAAACCACGGCCATTGTATTGCCGTGAGATAGCGAAGAAAGGTGATGGGTGAAGAAGATTGAAAAAGGAAGGAGCTCGTGAAACGAAGTTATATACCAAGCACTGTGTCTGAATGGTAACAAAGTATTTCGGAACACCTGAGAAATACCTGATGCGTTCGTGTACCTGCATGGTGATGGGATGGGTATACGGTCGCTTTGAGAAATATAGGAATTCGCTGAAACGCGGATTAATATCCAGTTCAGGGACGTTCAACGCACATAACACATAAACGAAATACAAAAATACCTATGCAAGGTGATCCGTGCCAATGACAATGCTTTACGATAATACTTCTACATCGGGTAGTCTCGTTGAAGAAATAAAACGTAGTTTACGCTTGGACGTAGGTTACGCTGAAACGAAAAATCTTGAATAAAAGAAAGAATCTTGAAACAGCAGCATAGGTAAGAACAATATCCAAGGTTTTATATTATTATTCGAATAAACAGGATACGTTGCATGTCTAATTTCGAATACGATAAAAAAAATAAAAAAAAGCAGATTCTTTTTTACTTTACGGCAAATAGTGAAACAAAAGTACTAGGGCACGCAAAGAATAAAGAAATTTCTATTTCCAAGCTTGCCTCTAACATAATTTGTTCTAGATTGTGAGTTGAGTCCTAGATGAAGCACAAGTATCTCGGAAAGGGGTCAAGATGCGTATCTAGTTGCGTTAATGACGATTCGTATCGTATGTACCTCTAACCTAACGCGTACGTTCGAGCGTTTGCCATGGCACGCTCGAGGACTTGGATATTTTAAAAACGGATGACGAGGTAGTATTTTCGCGGCGCGGCCCGTTTGAACAGCTGCGCAAATAGCGAATCTTCACGTTAGTTTGGGCACTGATTCTTGTCTCCCAGGTTTTCGTTTCATTCTCATTCCTTTTTATCAAGTTATCGCCTCGAGGCCAACACGATGATAAAGAAGAAATTTCTCGCGTGAACGATGAAAATGAGGATGATAGCAATTGAGAAGCCCTGCACGTTTACAATTAACGTCGTGTTATTCCCTCGCAATGAATAGAGCGAGAGAGAGAGAGAGAGAGAGAGAGAGAGACAGACAGAAAGAGATAGAGAGAGAGAGAGAGAGAGAGAGAGGAGAGAAAGAGAGAAAAATAGAGAGAGAAAATTCGTGATGAAGCAGAGTGGCTGTATATATAGTTATAGCCACGACGTGGCCCTGATACGATGTTACAGTCTGTAGGCAGTCAGGAATCGGGAGGGTCGCCCCACAGCTAACACGTGCAACGCGCACGTGCACTCCGAGAGACCACTCTAGCCTCTGGCGCACAATCATCGGATGCCAAGATACACTCCACGGAATAATTTTCGAGGGGCACTCCCATACTTTCCTCGTGTGCGGAGCACTAAAAAAAAAAAAAGAAAGAACAGAAAAAAGAATACAATATATGTACTATGTACGCTATCACAGGAAACAAATTTCATAATTTAACGAAGAACTAATCGTCCTCGTTCAAATATTTATTGTTATTACGTACATCATATAAATGGTTATTCGAAACTAACGATTTGTCCTACGCATTGATGAGACTTAAACGTAGACGCGTTCCAACGCGTCATTCGAAGAAAAGATATTTTCTTATGTACATATTTTCAGCTCGAGCACGTTCCAACAACGTTCGTGCTTAAGGGAAGAGACACGTTGTACCGGGCTTTGCGTTAAGACTTGCATTTTAAAGATTCTTATTGTTGTCCGCTATATTCTGACCTGCGAGATAAATTTAATAAACACAATTACGTTTGAAATTCGTATCGAAATAATACTAGGATGAGTAAGAGTTCAAGAATCTGATCAGATTGATAAAGGAAAACATGGAGAGGCAAGTAATTTTATGTATAGTTACACATTGCGTTCGCATGGTAGGGAAATTTATTCGTACGAGTGTACACGCGAGGTGAGTACCTACGTAGGCTATCGCTGTGGCGCGACAGAACAACGACGACGACGACGACGACGACGACGACGACGACGACGACGACGACGACGACGACGACGACGACGACGACGAAGCCGACGACGACGATGACGACGATGACGACGATGACGACGACGACGACGACGACGACGACGTTGAGGACGAACGCGATGCGGCAGGAAGCACACGATTACCACGGACTCTCACTTTGGGGTCGTTCGTTGCACGGTGCAATGTGCGCATCGGGCAGCTGCGGAAGAAGAAGAAGAAGAAGAAGAAGAAGAAGAGAGACTTGCTTGAGTTTCACCACTCGCGATCTCTAGCCGAGCACGACGCTCCGATCTCGAAAGGGAGGTGAGACGAGCGCGAGCAACATAACAGCGTCGTCGCCGTCTCGCTAATTATAGGCAGTCTACGTTCTTCGACAACTCGAGATTTCGCGCCTTTTCCTTTCCATCTTTTTTACGTCCTTTTATCCTTCCTTTCCTTTCTTTTCCTTAAGAAATACTTAACGCACACTTCGTTATAGATTGGTAATTATGAAAGCTGGCTATTTTAGTCGAAATTTCAATAAAAGAAAAAAGCAAGATAGTAAGAATGAATAATAATAGAAAAATGTCAAGATGGCTAGAATAAGCTCGTAGATATCTCAGTTGCGTGCGACTGTTATGCTGACGCGAAATGAGAAATACGATGCAAAAGGTCGACCTCGTATTTGGAGCGACCATAAATAGACGCTCGACATCGAACCTATCCGTCATCCTGATTGATCGTTCTAATCTTGTATTTTTTAAGGCAAGTCTCGTTAATGCACGATATTCGCCACTAGATATACCTACTTGTATAAACCTTCTAACGATCGGTAAAACGGGAAATGTCCATTTTCTGATCCAACACATCAACAACGTGACTTAGCATCTTTCAATTCAGGTAATCGCAAAATGATAATGTACATAACGTTATCGTATGCTTTATTGCTGCATTCTTATCTTATTTATCTTTGGATTGATTTTAAAATTCTACTACATGAGACATTTTATTATTTTCCGATATGGCGCAGCATCTACATCTAAAAATGACGTATCTGGCGCGTCTCATGATTTCTACCTTCTTTTAATGCTATGAAAACAGTTCGTGAATATCCGTCACAAAAATTATCACGTGAACATCGATTCTAATCACATTAATGATAGAATGAACTCACATTTGTAACATTTGATTGTAAACATCGATAACAATAGACAAGGACAAAAATCAAAAATACAATCTGGTGATCCTTGGCCGCTCGTACTCGTACGCGATTAAGCGCACACCTGCCAGAACTTTAATCGAGAAAAGATATCTCGATAAATAAAACACGTGTATTTTTATCAAGTACATACGTACTTATTTGTCCTGTCTTATTCTACGAACAATCAAATCTCTAAAAAAAAAAAAAAAAAAAAAAAAAAAAGAAGTCATTTTATCCTAGGAGCTCGGATGTCAATATAAAATACAAGCAAGATTAATTAATTTCAAAATTACATTCGTTTTAAGAAAATAATAATTTATATTATTACAAATTCTAATTGTTAATATACGAACGAATGTTGATGTAGAGATTAATAAATCGGATAAATACGATTGATAAGCTCGGAATGCAAGAATATTCTGAAAAAAAATGAAAGAGTTCTTATCGGAAGTTAAACTTAAGAACGATTGAGTGCGATTATGTGAAATAGGAGACTTCATGGAATTTCAGTTCTTATGTATGTACTAAGAATGCACTCACGGAATTAAGGTTTCCTTATCTCTCACGATAAGCTTATGTCGATAAACTTATCCCTTGTTCGTGGATATAGAAAGAATTCGTTCAAGTGCCCAACCAAGTACAGCTGACCGTAACACCTGGATGTGATGGCCGATTTGGCCGAGTCACTTCCTTCGATGATTCATATAAATTGTATAAAGCACAATCTAGAGTAACAAGATGTCTCTCGAATTTTAATGAAGATAGAAACTTCGAAGAAATTTGATCAATATGAAATGAAATTATGCATTCCTAGGTAAATCTATCATATATATATATATATATATATATATATATAAATATATATATATCGTCTATCTATGAATTATATTGTACTTCAGTAAGGATAAACATTATCAGTAATTATAACACTATCAGTGCATTGTTATAATTGTTTCATAACCGATAATATACAATTGCATTTATTTTTAAAACTATTTATTAAAATAGTTTTAAAAATATGATTTCACTTGAAAATATGAGTTTATCTTACGGGACGTAAAATTCTTGGGCTAACTTCGATATCGACTTCAAACATCTTTTGTGAAAACAACAACGTCGTAAAAGAAAAATCTTGTGAATTTTATAAAAACAGGCCACGTAGGCGACGTGGAGGTTTCTCATGAATCATTCATAATACATGAGATAATAGCGGCAAAGTCAGCTGTTGACGAATGCGTCCGCAGCACAGTCACGCTTTCCTACGTCGAGTTTCGACCGACAAACGATCCCTCCGAACGTCTCCTCTGCAACTCTTTTCAAATTGTCATTGGCTACGTTTCACTTGTAAGATTAAAGGAAAAAAAAAAAAGAAAAAACAGCTACGCCTTTTTATTCAATCCTTCTATCTTTTAAATATTTCATATGCTGTCAAAAAAATTTACACGAAACAAATGGACGATTTTACATAATCCTAATCTATAC
Source organism: Vespa velutina (assembly GCF_912470025.1). Classification (NCBI taxonomy): domain Eukaryota; kingdom Metazoa; phylum Arthropoda; class Insecta; order Hymenoptera; family Vespidae; genus Vespa; species Vespa velutina. Next base: position 4,617,922 of record NC_062189.1, on the reverse strand, counting down.
ACGATAACATACTGTTATATCTACAATATATCTTTCATAGAATATGATAAATAAATAAATAAGAATAGCAATTATAGTGATTTCCCGAGACTTTGATACTTTCCTTAGAGATAAAAAATTATCTCTATCTCGAATTACGTTTAATTTATTGTTAAATTTAAGTCGATAAAATCTGACAGTCGTTAATTAGTAACCCGCATCGTATATTTAAAAGATTAGCTAGCCTTTATATTAGCTCGTTAATCTTTTTTGAAATGTAAATAAACATTTTGTTGTTTTTGTAATGTTCGTCGTATGTATCTTTTTTGTTAAACGATCATTCTCGATCCTGTCAATTAGTATTTTTTCATTCAAATCAATGTTGAATCATTAAACACACATGCATATCTATAAACACATATAATTACTATGTTAGAAAATCCCGAATGATTTAAAACAAACATTCCGGTTAATTATGCTGCTAAAGTTACGTCCAAAATCAATATTTCCTACGCTAATGATGAGACCGTACTTGTAGTTGGAGCGTTTCGTGATATAAGATAAAACTTATAGAGAAGGAAAAGAAGAGAGAGACTGTCGCTTAGAAATATTCTACGTGCCTTTGAAAGACTTAGCGAAAAGTCATGACACGGTTCGCTTTCCATAGTGTTAACCAACAGTGAGGAGAGTAGTTTCGTCAGTTTATTTATTCTGAGGTCAAGGGAACTTCGTTTCTTAAACTCGAAGGTCAAGGAGTCAATGAGATCCGGTTGCTCAGGTATGCATGCTCGTGCAAGTGCACGAGTCTCGCTGCCGTCTCGTTCAATTTTATTCTCTGTAATTTTCCATGGAATTCTCGCGTCAGTTTCGTCGCCGATGTGAGCCTCATAACTTTCCACAAAGTTTCGCTATTCACGAAGAGCTTTCCCATTTTCTAATTTCAACATAACGACAGAATATAGCTCAAAGAGACATTCTATGTTTTTCAATTAAAACTTTTATAATAACAATAATATAGAAATAAAAAAAGAAAATATAAATAGAAAAAGAGAATAGAAAGAGCTTTTAAATCTTAACTTATACTACAATATAATTTCGATACGCGAACAAAAACACATACCAGAATATCTATAGATAATGAGAAACAGTCAAATTTATATATTTGTCATAATATTTTATTTTTCTCAGTTTTGAAACAAAGATAAACCAAAAACAATCAATATAATATTTTTCCCAGAACAAAGGAATAACGTATCATAATTTGAGAGAGATATATGAAAGTAAATATTGTTTCCAAATAGACTACTAGGTCGATAGAATATTACGAATAGATGAATACGGTAGATAGTGTAAACAAATTTCCTAATGCATATTCCTTTCAATGTACGACAAACGAGTATTTTCGATCTCATCAATGACGTAGGGTACCACTATTCAACGTCTATATCTTCCCACGATTGATACCCTTCTCGCCACCATCATTGTTTCCTTTGAGAAATCCTAGCTTAACCAGTAAATCCCACGAGAAGCTTTGTCAATATTCGACTCTCTCTCTCTCTCTTTCTCTTTCTCTTTTTACGCGACACGCATGAATGCACGCAAAAGAGAAACACATATAAAAACTATTACGCGTGTGTATGATGTGTGTGTGCGTGTGTATGCGTGCACGCACCATGATTCTTCCTCTTCAACTCGTAGCGCCGCGCATCGCGTCGAGTTCTTGTCTTGGCAAGCGGTAACGAGACTCCGTAGCCGAAGTCACGGAGTCGCGAGCATAATCACGCGAGCTAAGCAAGAAGGTAGGAGTCAGGCATACGTAAAACCATAGCCGGAATCATGCTGTACAGGTTGGTGGTGGCAGAGATCAGGGAGGTGAAGGAGATGGAACGACGAGGAGGAGGAGGGGGAGGACAGTGTGCGCAGTCTGTACGCTAAGCACACCTCGACGATGGTGGTTGTCCGTTCTCATCTATGATGACGATGATGGTGGTGGTAACGGTGTCGTACTGGTGGTAGTAGTCGTGATGGCTAGTGGCTGGCGCCGCCGGACGTTCAACAATGGTCGTGCCCCTCCTCGATCTCCCGTCTTGTCCCGCCGACGCCACTGCTCCCATGGTCATCGAACACCCCCGACTAGTGATGGTTTCGAATCGCAATTGATGCAAACAATTACCAATTATAACATATTTACTTGTTTCAATAATTCTAAGGATTTATTAAAATTCTCTTTAATTTTTCAATAAGAAATAATATATAAATAAAAAAGATGTGTATGTATATATATATATATATATATATATATATATACACATATATAATTGTAATAATGTAAGTAACTGTTCCTTAATAACCTTGTGTTTTAACGTTTCAGATTTGGTAATATAACAATAACATTATTGTTATTTTTCATTCGTACAATAGAACGACAAAAGAGCTAAGGGCAAATGTAAAAAATAGGTCAATGAAAAAAGAAACGATCGTTGACATGCACCAGTCGAACCCAACGCTAGACCACTCGAGCAGCGATTGCGCTGTGTGAGCGTTGGAGGCGTCGTGGATAGAGAAGTGGTAGGGTAGGGGTAGACTATAAAACAGCGCAGGTGAGGGGCGGAGACCAGTTGACTTCGATCCTCTGAGCGCAGTGTACCGTAGCATGTTCACTGTGCTCTCCTACTTTATACACATAGATACACTGCACTTCCAAAAACCTCCATTTCTCTTACTTTTTTTTATAATCTTCGACTAGTCACTATTATTACCGTATTAAAAGGATGATTATCGCGTGTGAAGCTAACTCGTGATATACAAGTTTGCGCGCAAGTCTGTATGTGTGTGACACACCGCGAGTTTCTCAAAGGATTTGCAATAACGAAAAAGTAATAATACAAGAAGGAAATAGAAGAGGAAATAAATCAACAAGAGAGAAAAATATCTTTAAGAGGAAAAAGAGTAGCTCTCCTTTTTGGATTCTTCCTCTCTCTACCTTTCGCTCTCTCTCTTTCTCTCTCTCTCTCTCTCTCTCCGAGACTTCGTTCGATCGATAATTCGCCGGGTACGTGTGAGTGCGCCGACACGACGATTATTAACCAATATCGAGAGAAACAAATTGCAAAGGAATCTCGTGAAAAAAAAAAACATTCGTCGACGATAAAACCCAATCGTCAAATCACAGTGATAAACGAATAAGAGAAATATCAAAGAAAATATGAAAGCTATGGTGGTGAGCCCTGTAGGTGGTCGAGTACCACCAACTCGTGGTGTTCTACACAACAGTTTGAGTATAAACGGAACGAGAAGAGATCTCGAGGCGGAGGAAGTCGCCGCTTATCTGACAAAGTTAAGATCATTGGTGCCGGATATGCCGAGGAAGAGGAAACTTTCGAAGCTCGAAGTAATACAGAGGGTGATCGAATACATATGCGATCTACAAACGACTCTGGAGGAGACGAATGTCCATCAAGAAACAACAAAGACGAAACCGACGTCAACGAGACAGCCACTTCAACCTCTGCTAAATACGGTGAGCACCGGTAGCACAGGCTCGACGACACCGGCGGCAGCTATGGCAGCAGCGGCAGCAGCCACGACGACGATGACGGCAAACAGCACGGTGGCCGAACGGTGACCTGTCACAGGAAAAAAATTTCAATGAGGGCCAGATCGCTAGGAGAGATCGTCCTCGTGGGCTGACTCCGGCTTGAACGCAGGGTTCCGTCGGCCCCTGACTTCCGTCCTCCTCCTCGAAGAATTCCTTCGTCTCTTCTTCGTCTTTGGGACCCGAGAAAAACGGAAGGATACGCGAACGATGCGAGGAACTAGGAACAGGACGACGAGTAGACCCTTGCGCCCAGTACAATCTCTTTCCTCGCGAAAGCCTGTAAATACTTGTACATAGACTCATCGCATTCCTCGCACGACCTCTCATCGCCGATAGACACCACCACCTCATCGCCTCCGATCTTCGTCTCTGTTTCTCTGTCTTTCTATCTCTTCATCCCCCTTTTTCTCTTCGATCAGTAGACATGTTCCGACTCAATCTAGAAATGAGAATATTGTTTTTTCCTTCGATTCTTCCTTTTTTTGCTTTACATGGTGAAAAATTTAACCATTCATTGTTGGCTTCTTTCATTTCAATTTCTTCTTTTCAATTGCGATCGGTTGAAAGGCAAGACGATATCAAATTCTGAAAATATATATAATTTCATTTTATTACATTCAAAATATTATCATTCTGACAAAATATCACGTACGATGCCCCACCCAACCAATCGTAAATCGATCTTTGTTTGCAGACCCATTGTAACAAATTTTATCTTCGCGTTGATCAAAGTCTGTATCATTTCTAACTCGCTCTGTAGATAATAAAGAAAATTTTTATTACGATTATTACATTTATCGTACTAAAAATACTTAAAATGCTATATTATTATTATTATTATTATTATTATTATTATTATTATTATTATTATTATTATTATTATTATTATTATTAATAATATTATTATTATTATATGATTATATCATTATTATTGTTATCGCTCTTCATATTATAATTTAGAAACCTTCCGTAACTATTGTATATTCGCGAAGACTGAAAGGCTGTAAGTATATCGTCGCACGAGGGTAATACGCTCGTGTATACAAAATAAATGCAAACTGTGTCCGTAAGTTATACCTGTGTCGCTTATTTCCTCGTAACATCCTCTCATCTCTAGTATATTACCTAGTAGATAATTAGTGAAGACCGAAACAGCTGTTTCTGCTTTGTTTTTGCTTTTATCGATTCAATTTTGCAGGATAATTATTAAGACCTGTAAATTAAAAAAAAATGCATGAATTTCTTCATCGCTAATTAACAAACTAACTTTCTGATACGACCAAATCAGAATAATTAAATTGGTCAACGATGTAAATGAGGAAAAAAAACCGATAAAGAAAGCGCAAAGAGAATCGATTTTTACGTTAAAAGAGCAAAATAAAATATAGACATATCTCTTCTCGAAGAAAGGACATTACTTCCGTACCATTATCATACGACGACCCCAAAGCTGATGGATTCCTGGGAGCGGCGTTTCCTCATTTCCTGCATCGCTAAAAGCAGTAAATCCGTGGGGATTGGATGGCCGTAGGAGGGGTAGGGTGGAATTAAATAGGCGCACGTGTGCGTAATAATCCATGCACACGTGCGAGGAAGGTAAGGAGGACGGGTGGTCGTCGTCGACGTCCTCGTCCTAGTCCTCGAAGGATGTTGCACGAAAGGGGAGCGGTAATGTTGTATTGTGTTCCGACAGGGTGTAGGAGTTCGCGAAGTCCGTATTGATCGACTCCCTATCCCGTCCGGGTCGCGTGCGCTTTCCTGGGAACCGTGGCTTCGTACGATACCCACGGGAACCGATCTCAAGCAAGCAACCAAGCTACTACCCCTGTCCGCTCTCTTGACTCCTCCTCGACACCCCTTGCAACCATTCGAGCCCACTTGGCATTCATGAGCGAGAGTAGTAGCCGTACGATGGCGAGGGTGACGACGGGAGACTACTAGCCCATCGCCTGCTGGTGGATGTGCACTAATAATGAAAATGGAGGCTGACTCACGAGGATGGAATAAGAGAAAGAGAGATAGGGAGACAGAGAGAAAGAGAGGGAGAGCTAACAGTCACCCTCTTACACCTCGCGAGACACCCTCCGATATAACGGAGGATCGATCGATCGTGGATAAGAAGGAAACGTGGGGTGCGAGGTGGCCCCTATGACTCTCACCCTTAATGGTCCGTGATAAGGAAGCAGAATTACTTTCTGCTCGGCAAGTCTTGTAATCCGAACGGAACATCCACCAATCCGGGATTACGCTTCTATTTGTGGGAATCGAGTTACTTTGGAAAACGATCGCAGGATAATTTAAATATATAAATGTTGTTGGCAAGGATGTTGAATAATATAAGGTTTCGTTCATCCTTCACATATTTTTTTGTTTTCTTTTTTTTGTTTTACTTATAAGCGTAAAAGTTTTTATTTCGATTATTTCAATTTCACTCATCGAATCAATTATCTCGAAAATGCAATTGTGTTTTGGGGAACGGTAACGTTACATTTCTCTTTGATATGAAATTTTCATACTCGTGAATACGCATATAACATAAAAGCGGCACAAAATTACCGATGCGCGTATTCCATGATTCTTGGTAAGTACGTATGTTCTAAGTGAAATGCAAGATAAACGAACGAACGACGATTGTTGTGTAAATGCTACTGACAATAAAACTTCCCCTAAACTAAATGAACGATGATGGTTCTTAAGTAAAACGATTATTTCCTTCAAATGACGAACTATGGTACGAACAAACAATAGATCATCGCGATCTTATGCCTGTTAATGTCAAACGTTATTAAAAACGTTTTATACGTGATTTAAATAATTTCTTAACTCTTAAGAAAGGTACGATTTTATCGATTCTCTGCTAAGCCAAGAATATCGACGACACATTCATAAACTCAAAACAAGGATATTCTAAACTACGGTACTTAAAAATTCTTTTATAGAGTCTTTATCTCTAGCAAGCCACGCTGCATGTAATCTGATAGATTCGATGCTTTGTTGGACCGTTCTTTCTGTTCCAGGCATTGGGTGATTTTCAAAGAAGTTTTCCACATCTTTGGCGTATTCTTCGGAGACAAAATTTTCGGTCGTTAACTTGACTAGCCTGGAGAGTAAGAAACCTCCCTCATAACGATCGAGAAGAGTTTTCCAATGTTCCTTGAAGAATTTCCAGGCAATAACACGGCCTTTATATTGTGTCATTGTAACAGACATGAAGCCAAAAACAGTATCTTGTGCTCTTACTTTCTCGCTCATGGAGAATTCAATAGTTCTTTCTATTAAATTTTCGTATCGGATCGCACCAAGCGCTTTCAATATTCTTTCTTTTTCTTCATGAAGATCCGATTCTTCGTAGAGATTAAGCATAGTGTCATAGGTAAAAGCATCACCTACGGAGAGAACAGCACGATAAACCGGACTTCTTAAGTCTGCGGGAAGGGGCATAACGCCAGACATATGAAGTGCGAATCTCCTCGTTGCTTGTCGTATAGTTTCCTCGTCGTTTGCAGCTGCCATACGATCTAATATGAGAGATCTGAGAAGCGTATCTAAATGACTTTCGTTAGGCTTTGGATCCCATCCCAATCTTTTGCTAATATCGCGCATTAGATTTCGAACGAATGCCTTGAATGCATCCGCAGAGTCTAGAGGAGCTAAAAGTACACTAATCTTTCCTATGCAATTCACTATACTAGACCATACTGTATAATTGTCCTCGTGTTTAAATGCTTGCATGAATCTAAGTACTTCTACGGTCGAAGCATGTCCAGCTTGAACCATAGCAAAAAGATCATCCAAAAGACCTAATCTGTCTAATGGAGGTAACGTGTGATCTTTAATGGCAGGCAAAAATAGAGACATCGCTTCTGGACTATAGCGCGTTCTGTAAAAACCGATCGCTCCAGGATTAATCTTTAACCAAGTACCTTCAGGTACGTCCTTAAGTACAAACTCTTTAGTCTTCTCATCCATTAATGCACTAAGAACAGTTTCTTTGGGTTGTTTGGAAGTGCTTACACTTATTGGTACAATCCACGTTTGGTTGTCCGTATCTACAGATCCATCTGCTAAAAATCTTTCTTGAGAGAGAGACAAAATTCTGTCGTTACCTTCTTGTCGATATTCAACTTTTACAATGGGAAAGCCTTGTTGTTTGGTCCACGTAGACATAACACTACGAACAGTTTTTTTGCTAGCCTCTTCCAAGGCAGCCCAAAGATCTTCTGTCTCTGCATAAAAGTAACTATGCCTTTTTAAGTACAAATTCATACCCTTCCTGAAATCGTCATCGCCTATATAAGAATGCAGCATTCTGATAACACATGCTCCCTTATAATACGATATATCATCGAAAATTTCATCTATTTCAGCTGGATGCTCGACTAGGACTTCTATAGGATGACTATTCTTCAATGCATCTAATTCCAATGCTCTGATATGCGTATCTGTTACAAATTGCGTCCAAATATCGTATTCAGGGAAAAGATGTGCAACGCAAAGGAATTCTACGAATGAAGCGTATCCTTCGTTTAACCACAGATGCGTCCACCATTCCATAGTGACGAGATTTCCAAACCATTGATGAGCTAATTCATGTGCTACAACTAAAGCGATCCATTGTTTCCTAACAGAAGATGTATTTTGTGGATCTACCAAGAGACAAGTTTCTCGATACGTTACTAAACCCCAATTTTCCATGGCACCTGATGAAAAGTCCGAAATCGCAATAAGGTCGATTTTCGGAAGCGGATACGCTATACCGAAGTATGTTTTATAATAAGGCAACACCTTTGTTGCCACTTCTAATGCAAATTGTCCTTGCTCTTTTTTGGATTTTGGAGTATAAACTCGTACAAGTACACCATCACTTGATCTGTCCTCTACATAATCAAACTCTCCTATTACTACAGCTACCAGATAGGTCGACATAAGAGGAGTTCTCTCAAAAGTTAATATCTCAATTGATTCGCTAACAGTTCTTTCCTTGATAGGCTGTAAAATAAGAATACAAAATAAGTTGAAAAAAATTTAAAAAAAAAAAAAAAAAAAAAAGAACATTTTATTATGAGATATCACTTACCATATTTGAAAGTGCTGTAACACCAGTTGGTACTTTTAAAGTAATGTCAAACGTGGCTTTATGAGCTGGTTCATCCCAACATGGAAAACAACGTCTAGCATCTGTAGGTTCAAACTGTGTGACTGCTGTATAACCAACCGTACCATTAGTCCTAAAAAAAAAAAACAATCATAATTATCAATATAAAAAAAAGGAGTACAATAAAGATATAAAAATAGAAATTTTTGATATATTTATTTTATTGATTTAATCCATCTATAAATATAATATTACCTTATATATTTACTGCGATAAAAACCTTTCATCTTGTCATTGATTTCTCCTACAAATTCCAAACTTAGAATCACAACTTTTCCAACTGGAAGTTTATCGTCGAATACCAAAGTAGCAGTTTCTTCGGATGAAGATATGTCAATACTCTTTGCAGGAATTGTATATCCATTGTTATTAACAAAATATGCACTTTTAATATTGATTTCCAATGAATTTAAAACAATCGTATCAGTAGATTTGAGTACCTATATAAATAAAATAGAAAATTAATTGAATATAAATATCCTAATTAATCAAACAAAATTTTATTAGTTCTACGGATAAAAATTTATGAATGCTAAACCATTAACTCGTAAATCATCAATAAGAATCACAGTAAATAACAAAGCAATCTTAACTACAATTTTAAATGACATAATTGCATACGATTTATTAAATTTTCTTATCTCTACATTATCAAATAGTCGACTCTGTATAAAAAGAGATAAGCAAAACGCCGCCAGTTATTCAATCTAACATAACGTAGTTTTACCTAAGCTAATCTAAAGCTTTGTATATATACAGATTGCGGTTATATGCACGCCATATGGTTACCAGACCTTCTCTATTCACTTTCGCTTAAAAACATTTAACGATCCGTCTACATAGAAAGTAGTATCTACGGTAATCGATCTGCATTAAACGAACTTACATTAATATGCACATTTTCCGTTCCGTGGAAGATGAAATTTGTTATGTCCGGCACCAACGTGATATCATAGTGACACGGTCGAACATCATTAGGAAGTCGGCGAAATGGCTTTTCTTTGATGCCCGTCATCTCTTGATCCCTGGTTTCAATTGTTGTGGAATAATTTTTACACTGTTTAGCACTGTTCCAATTCCACAATTTGTTCAGTAATTCCAGCTGCAACGAACCACTACTACCTTTCTCTTTCTGCCGACTCACGGGATTTTTCCCGCATGCGCAGTAACCTGAAAACGCCTTGTTTGCAGTCTCGTATATATTCGGAAACGAAACGGGTGCTCCAGATCTCAGGGTCGTCAATCTTATCTCATTCCAGAACCACCGATAGATGGCTCTGTTGGGCATTGCGAAAAAACTAATGAATTCTGGACCAATAGGAGAGAGGGAGCGAAATTCACAGACGCGAAATCGCCGCGGGCATTTGTTAAGTACCAACGACAGATGTTAAATACCAAAGCATCTGTTTCCTTTGCGTGTTTCCTAATAAAGAGCACAATTATCAGAAAGAATATGTATATAACAGCCGTCTGCGATTTACTTATTTACATAACATCCTTTTTTCGTGTAAATATTATCTATGTATTCAACTTGTCGCACATTCTGTACTTTCACAAATTAAAATTAAAATGTCAATGAACTTTAGTCTTGTCAAATTATTTCAAATCTCAGAAAATTACGAAATAATGTACAACTATGATTATATTTCTTACACATTAGTTTTTCAATGAAAATCTGAATAAATCTAATAATCTCTAATCGTATTCTTCTCGATAGACAAAATCACTGAAATTAGATAATTTCTTTATATATTTGCAAACTTTTATTTGCGAATTAAAGTATTTATAATTTTAAAAAACGATAAAAAGAATTGTATGATTTTATTTTTAAATTAATAAATCGCTTAACGAGAAAATTGCAATTTCTTTTTTATCGAACATGTATCTATGGCTCCATCTTACAATTAAAATAGAAATGATTATAGGTCAGAATAATATACCGACATGCAACATCTGTTAACATTTTACTGTAAGATGGCAATACCATCGTACTCAACATATTGAGAATTTTTTAAAAACATTTTGTTATAATCAATCTATAAAAAAATTAATTTATGATAAAAATATTTATCTTACAAATCGCATTATTGCTTATGTAACCATATATTTCTTACTAAGACGAATGATACATTAAATGCATTTATTCCATATCTATTGATATTATAAAAAATGTAAAGAATAAACCGTTTATGTTATAGATAAACCACAATATATTATAAAAATAATCGCAAAATATTAGAAATTGCAATGTTAAAATCAAGATTGAATGGAATTACGACATAACACATAATCCTAACCTTATAGGATCGATCGAATTCTAAATATAATTATAGTTAATTAGTTTAGTACGAGGAATGTCAATTAAAAAAGTCATGGAACGTATCGTAACTTGTTCAATCATGCTCGAAACCCTGAAAAGACGTGTAATAAATATAACAAAAACTTACATTCGCGCTAAAAGGATTTCACGAAATCGCGCGTCGTCGCAGTAGCCGAGTTATCGGCAGTGCATCGTATTCAAGATGGCGGCTTAGCAGCGACAGAGTGCATAAGAGCGACTGCTCTGAGTGCAACGTGCATAAGCCGTATTTTGATAAACTCGTACTTTCGGAATCGAGTGCGTGCGTAGAAATATCGTCTATAAGACGGTTTTATCGTCTTTAGGAACGAGTCGTGCGATCGCGAATGAATCGTCCGAGATAGTCGGTGGTGGCGTGCGCGAGCGCCCGCCGTATTCAGGAAGACGCGCGTGCGACAGAGACAGAAAAAGAGTGAGAGAGAGAGAGAGAGAGAGAAAGAGAGAAAGAGAAAAAGAGAAAAAGGAGAAAAAGAAAGACAGACGCAGAGAGAGAGCGAGACGGAAAGGATCGCCTCGAAGTTCGGCGATCCCAGTCAGGTTCCAACTTGATAACTTTTTCTGAGAACCCTGAGAGAAAGTTGAATCTACGATAAAGGAAGACAAGAAGACACGCGTCTCGTTGTTGCCGCTGCCGCCGTCGCCGCCGCCGCCACCGCCACCGCTGCCGCTACCGTTGCTACTATTGCTACTACTGCTGCTCTTGCTGTTGCTGCTGTTTCTATTACTATTACGATTTATTGCTACTGCTGTTATTGATAATCTCAACGAGCGACGATTAGGAGCGAACCTTTTTCATGGCGATCGGCGTTAGTACGAGGATACATCGTGCTTCACCACCGTGGTATGAACCACGACAAAGGTGAAGAAAGGTATTACGCCTTCCTTACGATCCGTGACCTGTGACCTGACACTCGTGTTCAAAGGAAGAAACACGACGACGACGGCGGCGACGACGACGACGACGACAACGACAACGACGGAGACGAAAACGAAGACGAAAACGAAAACAAAAACGAAGACGAAGACGACGACGAAGACGACGACGACGACGACGACGACGCGGTACGCGCCGAGGCACATATACCGACACACACACACAGTGCGTCACCGCCCATATGCGATGTGTGTTTCGTGCGTGCGAACGAATGAGTAATCATGTACTGTCAAGACAAGGGCTCGACCGCCTCGAAGAGCAAAGAGGGTAAGTCGACGCCCGCCGAGTCAGTTTCTTTCGTTCTCTTCGTTCGACGACACGGTTACTCTGTTCGGCTTTTCAATTCTTATTTTTTTTTTTCTCTTTTTTTTCTTTTTTCTTCTCGTCGTCTCGTTTCACCTATTTATCATTCTATTCCTCTATTTTGTAATCTTCTTTAATCTTATCCTTTCGTTTTGCCTACTTTATTTCTTCGTTTTTTTTTCTTTTCTTTTTTTTTTTCCCATCCTTTCCTTCTCCGCATCGTGTCTTATCGGATTTCGGTCTCTCCGTGCGCGCATGTGGAAGAAACGAAGCACGATAAGGTGGGTCGGACAGCGCAGAGAGAATCCGCGATCGTGGGGGGTGGATGATTTGGTCGAAGAGCCGCAAGTGACCGAGAAAGAGGATGGTACGAAGAGAACGAGGAGGAGCGGGACAAAGAAAGCGAGAACGTGTCGTTTATGAGGGAAGGCGGTAGGGGTATCCAGGATTATGTATTTTGAGGAAAGAAACCAATCGTATGCGTTCTTGGCAAACCGCGTTATCTATCTTTCCTTGTGCACACGAGTCTATCGTTCGTGAGATCGTCCTACTCAGTGATAGCTTTTTACGCGAGGCCTTTTTTCTATTAAGTTACCAAGAAAATATTTAAACGTGTTGTGTGAAAACGGGAATAAAGTTTATATTTAACTCATCGTCACGTTTGACAATGAAATTACTAATCAAACCATCTTTGTAAATTTATTTGATTGACTAGATATTCTGATGCTTCATTTAGATGAAACAAGTAGTTGAATAGTAAATATTTTTTTAAAAAAAGTAGTTTTGGATTTGTGCCAACGTAATTGTGCTTATTTTTGAAAAGAATTATTTATTGCTATTTGCTCAGATATGCGTGGTTTCAAAAGTTTAAAGAAGAGCAAGATTACTGGCATAGGTACGGACTATTTAACATGATTGATACAACCTTATTGAATTGTATAATCACTTAAGAGAGAAAAATATTTTTATCTCCTTGTACTTGTCCTTACATTATTTCCTTTATACGCATAAATTTTATTATGATTCATTAAGAATCATGAATTATAATAATAAACAGAACTTGACTGGTTTTTTATTGGATCTTTCGTAGCATTAAAATAACTTTCTTTTATGACAATTATTTCTCTTGTATCAATAAACAACTGTTTCTATTGAAAGCCTATTGTCATTAAGTACGTACATGCTCATGTGTCATATACATGTAAAAACAATGCTTTAGCATTTGCATGTATAATTGCACAATTTATATTGAAGCTTAGGCAAATTATATGTTTTTACCTTTAATATTTCCCTTTTTGCAAATATAATTTTACATGATAGATGATACATGAAATTTAACATTTGATTTATATAAATATTAAGTTTTTAGGTGTGACAAGCTTATACATATATAGAATTATATTTGTTGTGTTTATTACATGCAGGGTCAGTGACAATGCGAGAAAAAAAAGGAGGTGCTCTTAGCAGAGTGCAGAAACTAAAAAAACGACTTAGTCACAGTTTTGGTAGACTTTGTAAGTATGCCTGTTATTAGTTTATTAAAAATAGAAGAATTCTTCTTTAATAATTTTTTTATACATGGAATAATTTCTTTTTCAAAACTAATTAGAGAATATTTTAGATATTTTTGTCATTGTTAGAATTGCTTTGCAATTGATTGCATTAGAATAATCTGAAAAACTGATGCTGGTACAGTTTATAAACATCATTAAATTATGTAACGCTTTGTTATCAAAGTTTATTGCTGTTTATATAGACTTGTAAGGATTAATGAATCCGTATTTGTATTTGTCATGCAATATGTAGTGCCACATTCTTAATCTTAATCAAAGGAATTAGAGCAAATGATTTGCAATTTTTAATTGTTCATTACAAAAAGATATTACATAAATTGATTAATACTTTCTATATCTATATATTTTTTTAGCTATCTCTAAAGAAGAAGCTGACGATGCTGCAAATAGAGGTCAGCTGCCTTACAATGGATATTCGGAGGAGTTCCTAGACCGTTTGGAACCAAACGGCAATATACCTGCGGATAAAGATCGTCGATACGGTGAGGTTTAAATATATACCGTTTAATATTTTTGATACTATTTATGCTATCCGTATGATTCATTTTATAGTTACTCTTATATATCATAAATGTCATTTTAAAAAACGTGATTCTATCTTTATAATGAAAAGTCAATCATACAAATTGTTTAAAAAATTTTTAAGGATAAAATTAAATGTTATAGAATGGACAGGTGTTGGTGATCATGAAAGAGTGCATCGGCAGCTTTCCGTTTCTAGCGATTCCAAGCTTCTAGATGAAGATATAAGAGAAGAGGCAAGAGTGATTTTACGGCCTCGGCGTCCACCGCGGCCCAAGTCTGAGGTTTTTCTTGGGCCAGATCCACCACCTCGGAGAACCAAAAGGTTTTCAGCTTTTGGGGTAAGTGAATATTTTTATAAATACTTTTTTATATCAATATACACGATACAATTGCAAATATGTAATATAATTTTCATTAATTCTCGACAGGGAGACTCTCCTTTTGGAAAATCCGAAGCTTATATAAAATTAGAACAGTTAGGAGAAGGTTCTTATGCCACTGTGTTCAAAGGCTATAGTCACCTCACGAATCAGGTGGTGGCTCTTAAAGAAATTAGACTGCAAGAAGAAGAAGGTGCTCCGTTTACTGCCATTCGTGAGGCAAGCCTTCTTAAGGAGTTAAAACATAGTAATATTGTGACTTTACACGATATAATTCACACTCGCGAGACTCTTACTTTTGTTTTTGAATATGTTCATACTGATCTATCACAATACATGGAAAGATATGGTAGTGGAAGTGGAGGTTTAGATCCTCACAATGTTAAATTATTTCTCTTTCAATTGTTAAGAGGACTAGCGTACTGTCATCGTAGGTAAAAACAATTTATATATTGTTGTAGTTCATAATTTAATAAGCTTAATATATATATATATATATATTTTTAACCTATTTATATAAATATTTTTTTTTTTTAGGAGAGTGTTGCATAGAGACGTGAAACCTCAAAATTTATTAATCAGTGAAATAGGAGAACTTAAATTGGCAGATTTCGGTCTTGCAAGGGCGAAATCTGTACCATCGCATACATATTCGCATGAAGTAGTAACATTATGGTATAGGCCACCCGATGTTCTATTGGGTTCTACGGAATATTCAACCTCACTTGATATGTGGGGAGTAGGTTGCATATTTGTAGAAATGCTGACTGGAGAACCAACATTCCCTGGTGTACGATGTACGTACGACCAACTTGATAAAATATTTAAAGTTTTGGGAACACCTACCGAAGAAACTTGGCCAGGTGTAACTCATCTCCCAGGATATAAGCCACACAAATTGTCGTTTTATCCACCAAGAAAATTGGGTCTTTCATTTCCAAGGCTTTATGATATTGCCGACGGTGATAACATGGCATCGTCTCTCCTACAATTGAATCCTGATCAGCGCATAGGTGCCGAAGAAGCTTTAAGACATCCTTATTTTGCCTCTCTTCCTAGAAAATTATATGAATTGCCTGATGGTAAGATCTCATAATCTTTCATGAAATTTCAATGTTATTATATTATCGTACTATTTTTGTTTTTTCTTTTTTTCTTTTTTTTCTTTTTTTTTTTTTTCTTTTTTTGCAGAAGTGTCAATATTCAGCGTTGAAGGTTGCCACTTGTATACAAATTCGAGGCATGGGTGCACAGATTCACGTCACACTGCTCTTAAGACTTGAGGTTAAATGTAAATGAAAGGCAGATGACAAATAATGCCCAGTTCATACTTAGTGAAGACATTCGATTCATGCGTTAAACTATTGGCACATATGCCATGACTATCCACCCGTACACTATCCACAGGCGCGTCGTTCGCTCTCTCTCTCTTTTTCTCCTTCTCCTTCTCCTGTCTCTTTTTTTTCTCTCTTTCTCTCTCTCTCTCTCTCTTTCTCAGGGCTGCTCATAAATTTCTCTTTCCCTTTTCCACTGCGATATTTTTTTTTTTTTTTATGAACTTATACACGTATTGATTAAACAAGCAATGATAAATCATACACTGTAACTGGCCAAGGAAACAAGAAAGTAAGCTGTCTGTGGCTAAAAGAAAGATAAAAAAGTTTTAAGCGATTTGCACGCTCAATTTAGAAAGCAAAAAGCACGCACGACCCATCCTCGCACTTCGTCCAAATACTAGATTTAGATTGATACCAATCAAAAGAAGATGATATATAAACCGTCATATTGCGTCTCCGGATCTCATACCCAATACGGGTTGGCGGTTATTGATTAGCAAAAATATTACGAAGTAATTATTATCATCTTAGAAAAATTATGGAAGATCTGTAAAACGCTGTGTAAATTTTATGCTACTTTCGGATCTTTTGTTGGTCGTTGAAACAATCGAGAGTATTGATACATTAAAATCATTATTGATATTAAATTTGTTGCTACTAATGTAATACGGTGATAGTGAATTTATAGAAATCATAATAAGATTAGAATATCATTATATGTCGACTGTTGCAGCTACCATCATTATACGAAAGAGCAAGGTTATTGAGAAATTATCGTTGATATCAACGGTAATGATCTAGTTATAAGTAATTAATATTAATATGATAAAATGTCAGCAGGCAATAGGTTTGTGACGATAATATAAAGTAAAATCAATAGTAGTGAACAAAGAATGAAATAATAAAGTAGATTTAATAAAATCTAATTTGTTTAGTCGCGCAGATAACTATCGTTAACAGATAGTGGTGCTTTGAAAAATCATAGAGAACATTTTTAATGAGTTTATATTTATCCTTTGTACAATTTATTGGCATTTCTTGTTTTCAATTGAACTTTTAAAATTGTATATAAAGATATACCAACTCAAAAAACGTTGGCAATAGTAGAATAAGGATAAGATAAAAAAAAAAAAAAAAGAGAAGCGATACAGTTCTTCCAAATTTTATCTAAGTTACAATGACTATTACGATATTACTACTCCTTCGTAGGTTATATTTATACCGATTTTTCAGCACACTTATAAAAATATCAACGAGGCGAAAGCAAAAAAAAAAGGGAAACAAATATTTCGAAAAAATTTGAAACATTATTACTATTAATATCGTTATTATTTGAAAAGAGACGCGCAGATGGTAGACTGTAAATAGAACATCAAGTTCGTATTATTGATGACGCTGAGATAGATGAGCTGAGGTTAATAAATGTGAATTTATAATAAATTAAATTGCAATACGGCACTCTAGATCCTATTTCATTCTTTCAGTTTCTTTTTTTTTTCTCACATTCAATAACGTGCCAGTTGCTTTAGTTGTTTAGGTGTATCATAATGCAAAAAATTATTGTAATTGTAATATTTTATCCTATTATCGATTTTTGTACACTTTAATTCCAGGCTAATTATATTTTGTTTGTAATCTTACTGATGAATCATTAATATCCAAACTTCTTTGGTGTATCGAAGAAGATAAAGAATTGTTTTGAATTATAAATCTATGACTATTTGAAAATGATTTTTCTTCCCAACACTATTATGATAAATTATGTTTATGATACTTTTTGATTTCCTGAAATATTCTTTGCAATAATTAATCACTATTACTTTTTCTGTTAAATTTGTAAATAAATCCTAATTTCTGTTTTACCGATAGAAAAAAAAAATTATGAAATGTTAAAATTACAAAATTTAATAAGTGTAATTAGAGAATAGTAACATATAAAATTAAAAAAAAAACTTACAAATTTTATATAATTTAATTCGATTTGTATAAAAATTGATGTATTCAACTTTTATCGTTTTCATGTGGTATTCTATTTTATCGACGCTTTACCAGAAGTAAATCAAAGCTCTGAAATTAAAACTTAGTTATATTAATTTATCTATTGCAAAAAAATCCACGCGTCCAAGTTCAGTCAATTACTACGTATCGCTTTTATACACACAATATCTTAATATCAATATATGTATATATATATATATATATAACATTATTATTTATAGTAATTTAGAATTTTAGGTTAAATTACTATATAGCTTGACCTAACCTATATTGTTAGAATTTACCTGAATTCATCATAATTATGAATTCAGTATATAACGCACATAGTAGAAATATTTATTATGCATTGTTTTAGTATAACGTTTAATATAAATATCATAAAAGTATCAGTATTATATAAAACTAGAAAACATGTCTGAAACAGATGAAATTACACCAAAAATAGAATTTAAAAAGAAAATACATAAATGCATAAGAAAACGCCAATCATCAACAGATGACGATGATGAATCTAATGAAAATCAAGAAAGTTTTGTCAGGTTTGTGGTAAACATTAATGTTATATACCGAGTTAGTCATATTCTTAAAAATATATAAGAGTAATAGTATGTACTTATTTTAGGAAAAAAGTAGAAGAAACTAAAATTATTCAAAAGTTACGGGAACGACCAAGTGGTGTAAATATTGTTGGATTAGCATTAGGAGAAAAAGTAGTACCTGATATAATGACAGTAAGCTTTAAAATTATATATTAATTTTATTTGAACTATAGTAGATATCATTCCATAAGATTTTTATTATTTAATAGTCAGATCCCTTTAATGTCAAAACTGGAGGAATGGTAAATATGTCTGCTTTGAAAAATACAAAGCTCAAACAAAATGATGCATATGAAACTGGTATTGGTACACAATTTAATGCTGAAACTAATAAAAGAGATGAGGATGAAGAAATGTATAAATTTTATATAAATTTTATCTTATATAAATGTTGAATAATAATTTTCTAAATATTAATATGTGAATGTATTTGTTAGGGTTAAATATATAGAAGAGCAATTATCGAAACGTAAAAGTAAAAATAAAGATGAGACAGATTCTAATACAAATAATGATAAAGGATCATATTGCTCACCAGAAGAAGCTGCATTACAAGCTGTACCAGAACATCTCAGACAAAGTTCAGCTCATCGTAGTGAAGAAATGCTTTCAAATCAAATGCTTTCTGGAATTCCAGAAGTAGATCTTGGGATAGAGTAAGTCATTATTTTAGTAAATCATGATTCTATCGCTAACTAATTTTGATTTAATTTATTTCATATTTTAGAGCAAAAATTCGTAACATTGAAGCTACAGAAGAAGCAAAATTGAAATTGCTTTGGGATAGGCATAGAAAAAAAGATGGTCCATCACAATTTGTACCAACCAATATGGCTGTAAATTTTGTACAACATAATAGATGTAAGCTTCTATATATGCAAGTAACATATATAAATAGTAAAGTTGATTTGAAAAATAATACATGTACTTTCTTCCTTATTATTTTTTAGTTAATATTGAAGAATCAGATTTCCAAAAGTCAAGACAAGATAATGATGAGGATAGAAAAAAAGTTGTGACCCCTAAAGAAGATTTTAAGGGAAAACGGAAAGATAATGGTGAAAAAGCTACAGACGATTACCATTATGAGAGGTTCAAAAAACAATTTAGAAGATTTTAAATAAAATTTTTAAATGTAATGAAATATGTATAATTTTTTTTTTTTATTGAAATATCTATAATAATTTTCTATAGAAAAGTATGTATTAAGTTATACACATAAGCTGAATGTTATTTTCAATTGTATTTACATGCGTTCAAATTGAATTAGTATTCCAATTACATTAAAATATATTATCAAACTATAATAATTTTATTTTCCATTCTGGTGAGTTAACATCGAAGTTCTCTACTTCTAAATATTAGAGATAATAACATTAATATCTTCGAGACACAATATATATTATACATATACAGGAGTACAGTAAACTAATATTTAAAAAATAATACATTATCTTGAACATTACAAAAATCGTATCATTCGAGGAACTTAAAATAATTTTAATTTAAATTGTAATACTTTAAAATTTAGTAGTTTTATTTGTATTCGTTCATATTTATTTTTATTTATACTTTTTATAATCAATATTATATATCCTACTGCACTTATGGTTACTATCATAAGAGAGTATAACCAACACAAGCTTATATATTGGTACGATAGACGCAAGGCTGAAACAGCCATCTCTGCTTGCGTTTGTAGTTCATATTTTGTACATACCTGTCGCTAAAGTCACACACGTTTCGAGCGAAAGGTAATGAACAGTTTTAAATGAACAATATATGAATGAGTGAGGGTTACTGAATTTTGGGATAGTAAAATCATATTTCATCTGATGTAAAAATTGTAAACACGTTTCTGTTATAAGGTTAGAATAAGAAAATTTACATTTGTTTTCATACTACGACAGTGATTAAAAAAACTTTGAGAAAGTTTGTAATAAAATATTTAGCTTGTGTATTTTACTGTGTGACATTTCAAATATTCTTCATTCATTATGAACGATTCTACAATAAATTCATTTACCAAAAAACAATTAGGTGAAAGAATAAAAGCTAGAAAAAAGATGAGGTTAGTATGTTAATTATATTTTCTCTGGAAATAGTTTTTTTTTAAACATGGCAAAGGATCTAATTTTTAAATTCTATTTATAATAAAATATTTTATTTGTTTCAGTAAGGCACAAATACAATTAGCAATTATTAAAAAAAAGCAATGCGATGCTAGAGCTTTAAAAATTGTTGAACAACTTTTGGAACCTATTGTTGAAACACAGTGGCTCCTTCAAAATGTAGGTATTTATATTAATTTAATAATATATTCATATAATATTTTGTTCAAAATATTCTTGTACATTTTTCTAGTTGCAACATATCAATAAAAGTCATATGGAAGATGTAATCGAAGAAAGAGCAATAGTGAAATTATGTGGTTATGTTCTTTGCAAAAATCCTATAACAGTAATAATTACTCAAAAATTTCATATATCTACAAAAAGAAACAAAGTTTATGATGTTACGCGTAGAAAGAATTTTTGTAGTTCATATTGTTATGGAGCATGTAATTATCTTCTTGAACAAATGCTTACTAGTCCACTTTGGTTAAGAGAACAAGAGGAGATACCAGTGTTTCATTTATTATCTTCAAATCTTCAGACAAAAAAAGATATGCTTGGAGATGAAGTATACGTAAATGATATTCTATCAGAAAATGATAAAGAATATGTAGAACCTGCTGAAAAATTTGAAGAAGCAGAAAGTCAGATATTAGACGAAGTAACAAATATTTACGATAAATTACCGAAAAGCAATGATAAAGTATCAAATATTATATCAAATGAACATACAATTTTTGAAAATACATCTTCAGAATATTCCGTACCGAAAAACGTACAAACAGAAGATTTTAAAATGCATGATAATAATTTGAAAAGTTATCAAGATACAATAGGTAATATAAAAGCATCTACTTTATCTACAAACATTAAGTGTTCTAATGAAACTAATGAAAACTGTAATGAACAGACTGAAATTATTCAAAAATACTATGAAATACCTATTTTGGCAAAAAATTCTAAAACATTGTTAGATTGTGAGAAACGTGATAAAATAATAGAAAATACGTCTAATATACAAATAGTTGAAAAGAAGTGCGAAGAAGATAAGAAAATTAACGAATTTATAATAATCAAACAAAATATCTTAGACAAAAAAGAATATCCTATTGAAAATGAAAAAGATAAATATGAAAATGTACAAAAAATGAACAATAATAAAGTAACAAGAAATGCATCCACAAAAAATATGAGAAAAAAGAAAATATCTGAAGATTCGGAACAGTCTTCTACCAAATTTTATGCATTAACTATGCGAGTTGAGAAGAGTGTTAAAGAATGGATTACAGAAGATACTATTTCTTTTTTACAAGGAGATTCTGATATAAGATTGCAATTAATGGAAAATTTTATTCAACATGAAAGATATGTACAATTATGTAAAAAGTTAAATAAGTTACAACTACAAGATGAGAAAGAAGATTGTATAGATTTATCTAGTAATACATTAAAACCATTACCTCATTTTTCTATATTGCAAGAAGAAGCAGATAAAATTGAATTAAAGGTATATCATATTTTTAAAATAATCTAATATGTGCATAGATTAAATGCATATTAATACACAGGTGCATGCGTTTTACGAAGGACGTATGGTAATAGATCAACCTAAGAAAGTTGTAGAAAATAATGAAACATGTACATCATATCCTATATTGCCTTTAATAGATGCACATGCACCCAAGGCATTACGTCGTAAGATCTTTTTGGATAAACTTCATAAAATGTAATTTTTATTTTATTCAAATTTTTTAATTAATTAATACTGTTAGTTGATTGTAACTTTTGAACTTCATTTTTTTTTTATTACAGATTACCAGATTTGTTGCGCATGTTAGCTGATAGTACTCGGTGTTATACAATAATGGAGTACATAAATGACAACAGTAGTAATACATTAATAAAAGGCTTAGTGAATACGTTTTCATTATCTGCTTCAAATATAATTTTCAAAACTGCTGAATGGACTCTTGTAGGACTGATAATTATTAAAATGTAAGGATTTTCGACTAATAATAGATCTTGTAGATTTTAAAAATTAATCCATGTTAACAGCATATATATAATTTAAATTTTGAAAATATTTTCAGGTTAAGCATAATGGATCCACAATTGAAAATCTTATTAGCAACAAAACAAGCATCAATATATATATCAATGGTATTAATGTCATATAAATTAGATTCATATTATTTAGATAGGTTTATAATTGAATTAACAAATAATCCAAAAATATTTGAAATTAAATAAACTTGAACTCGTTATAGAATTCATCATTTTAAATTGATTTGTTTTATAGAAAGTTAGGGATAATTCCTATTGATTAAAAATGAAATATTGAAGCTACACATATATGCATTATATGTGTCTTATTTTATTTTTTAATAAATATTATATTTACTATTTATACAATATATTGTCATCGTTTTACTAGAAATACAAGTAATTCAATGTTTTTTGATCATGTATAAAAGACAATAAATCTAATTTTCATAAAAAAAATGTTGGATAAATAATGATATATCCCCGTGTAAATCATCAGTGTGTGTATATAGATTCTTATAATTAGTTCAAATTCACATAGAAATATATTATTATTTAAACAACATTTTTTTATGAATATTAGATTCATTATATATATATTATATATATATATATTATATTATATATATATATAATATATATATATATATATAATGAATATATATATATAAAATTTATTTTATAAACTTTAGAATTTATAGTGAATTTGATAACGCAGTAGGAACACCTGTAATTGGTGAAGGAGGACAATCTAACCCTAAACTGTCAATTTGTGTTGACGGTAATGGATCTTGCGTGGTTCGATTACCCACTTTATCTCTTAAAGCTTCATAAAGGATATGCACAGCCTCATTATGCTAAAAAAATTATAATATTAAGAAAATAGTGTATAAATGTATCCTTTGTAAGATATAATTAAAAGATATTGAGAATAATACCTGACTAGTTGGTTGTAAGGCTTTTAGTAATGAATGTAATCGCGTGGGTGGTAATTTTGGATGAATATACCAAAGCAACTTTAGTAAATGACGCGTTACATTATCCCTGCTTAAGCCTGCCAGAAAGAATTCATCAAATATTACAGTACAAAATGATTCATTAGAAAACTCATCTGCCATATTCAATATTAATAGTGAAACCTGGAAAGAAATAATACAATTCTCTACATAGTTTCTTAAATAAATAGAATGATTTTTTACATACCAGAGTATGTAGAAAAGGATCTTCAAAAGCACGTTGTGCTTGACAATTTGGTAAAGTTGCTAATACTCTCATTAAACCCCTAGCATCTCCTCTTCCTCTACCTATACCACCACCACCTCCTATATGTAATGCATAATACATAGATAAGACTGCAGCAACACCAGATAATTGTGCATATGCTTGGCATGCATCAGGAGGTGGGCCAGAATGTTCTATAATAGCAATTGCACTTTCTCTCTCATCAGGTGGTAGTTTACAATTTAACTGTCTGATTTGATCATCGACCTACATAATAATAAAAATAAAAATTATACGGAAAAGCTAAATTAATATGTATACAAAATCAAAATAAATTTTATACTGATTAATATATTTATAATGATATTTACCATAAGAGACATTAATGCTGGTAAAAATTTTGTAACAACTTGACTATCAAGTTTTGGTTCTTTGAAATCTTGTGAGTCAATCATTTGCCAGGCAGAAAGACCCAGAGCAAGCATTCTTAATAATAATACAAGAACAGCATTTTCTCGTGGTAATGCTTCACCATTAATTAAATGAAGAGCTATCTTGATTGCGCTACTAGCAAGAAAATTCACTGCATATGGATCACATAATGTCATGCTTAAATCTCCTAATACTTGTTCTTGTCCTCTCTATATAAAATTAAAAATTTCTTCTATTTCTTATTATACTAGACGTTATTATAAGTTATTATAATGCTTAATATACCTTAATACTATCCAAAAATCCTTGCAATTCACGAGATCTTTTCACATCCACATTTTTTTCCCTAATACATGCGTCTAAACACCAGGTAAATTTATGACAAGGATCAACTGAAATAATATCTTGAACCTAAATAAAATGTTAATTCCGAATTTGAGGCTGCACATTTACTTTAAATTTATTTTATCACAAATCTTATTGTCTTACCTCCAAATCATGCAAGGCCATTAATAACTCTGCTCTAAGAGTGCAATAATGTATATTTTTTGTACGTAAAAATAAAGTACGTAAAAATTGCAATACCATATCGTATAACTTTACACTATGTCCAATCATATGAGCTAATTTTTGTACAACTTCTCCTTGTCTTCGTACCTATAAATACAAAGTTGATTAATTTTTTTATATTACAAAGTAGTCACATTTATATAATTACTGTGCAAATTACTTTAGGAGATGGTGTGAAGAAAAGACTATTCAAATTTCGATGATCAAACAGAATTTGCTCTTTTTCTATAATATATCGACTAAATAATGGTGATACTTCATCCCCAAAAAGACTTTGATTATCTCTCCAAATCTGACGTTTTACTTCTGTATCAGCATCATTATATAATTCCTTTTCTCTAACTAATACACGCAAATATTTGTCTTCTATTTGTGGTGTATTTCTTAAGATACACATTACAACAGGCCTTAATGCTGCTACTCTTACTGCAGGAAAACTTTTAGAAAGTAATTCTTTTAATCTTCTATCACCTGGGGTTCCTTTATCGACTCTTTCCGCACCTATTTCATTTATTCGTTTTACCAATTTTTCCCTTAATTCTTCTAACACAGAAGCATGAAAATCTAATCGTCTGACTCCATGCAAATCGAGTAAAGGTAACATAGGACGTAAAGAAGGCAAAAGGATACCATTTTCCAGCTGTATTAAAAAAATAAATGTATATATCAATGAAATTGAAAGTAAGTTTTATAAAATTGTCTTTAATTCAAAGTACCTGAAATTCTTCAATTGCTTTTAAAGGATCAGTACAACTTGTTAAAGCATCTCTTAAGTAAACTTGCCCAGGTATACCAAGATCCTCTAATCCATTTCCAGTCTCACCATTACTTTTTGCAGAATTCATTTTTTTCTAATACTATAAACCATATAATTCCATGAATAATATAAATTTAAAATATCTAATCGTATATTATAAACAAAACGTTTCTTATGAAAAATGTCTCTAGAATCGTAAATATTTACCAACTTAGAAATATTATTGATTAATACAATATTTCGATAGCATATCGATAAATATTAGCTGTGTATTCGAATATATCGATTATATGAATATGCTTAACTTTCGATATATTTAATTGTAAATTCTATAAAGTAAAATAAAATAAATTATTCTATAATTTATTATATCATATGTAATTATAAATAAAGAATATTTATTTATTGATAATGAAATTGACTCATATAGTGGGACGCTCTTATACAAATGTTATACTTCGCGACAGAGTCAATAGGTAACGCATGTGTCGCTAAAACTATAAAAATATTTTAACATCTTTAGTATAAATTAACTTTGCAGGTCTGTTCTCGCTTTAGTTTTAATTTTAACGTTTATTAATTATTATAGCTAGAGAGTTAATTTATAAACTTTCCTAACACTTTCTGTAACAGTAACAATAACCATAACGTAAGAGCTATAAGATATATAATGTTCCGTAATGTAGCATTTCTGCGGTGGATTCGACTTCATTTATTACGGTATAGGTTATATTTCAAAAATATTTTTTAAGTAATTAAATTTTAAAAGTAAATTTATCAATTATAGTGGAATCAATTTTTCATTATATTATCTTTGGATGAGTACAATATATATATATATATATATATATATATATTATGTTCTAATATAAATTGATATAATTTATATAAATATAAAACGATATAAACAAAGAAACAAATTGATTAACTAAAATATTTAATCTTGTGATTCTTCAGAATTCATATAATACATTTTATTGTACGAATGATTCATTTTACGGGTTTATTTTCACAATAAGACAAAATTTTAATCTAAAATTTACCTAAATAATTTCTTTGATTTACACGGTTTATGGACATTCCATTTATCGCGCCAATAATCTTGCAATCTGATTGGCTATCCGTGAGAACAATAGAATTCCAACATATTTAATTTTTCGATTGTTACTATTATTGTTATATCAAAACTATTATTGTTAATCTATTCGACTATTACAATGGTTAAATCGATCAACACAATTGATCGAAACCTTATCTTTCTTTACCATGGAAAGTACATGTGACCAGCCTATAGTGCGATAAATAAAAAGAACAAAGGCAATTGTAATAAAGTTTTTATTATCGAAATTAGTGGAATATCGAAATCGGACTCCTAGAGAATTGTTCATCGGGTATCATCTGTACGGAGATGAAATATAGTGACTTTTTGCAAATCAATTAAAAACAAATGGTAATGTTACAAACCAAATACTATTAATCCAAATAATATAATGTGTTCTTTCAACCGGCAGATGGTATTAGTAGTGATTATATCGTCTATTGGCAACTCTATCTAACTCTCTTTCTTAAAGAAAATACGTAGTGGAAAATCAACATGACGGAGTCTTGAAAATGATATTTAGACTTAAAGTTAACGATAATATGCCTTTATAGTATCTTTATTTGATAATAAGTTTGTCTCATTAATTGTAAGCAATTGTGAGTAGTAGTATACTACAAGCAGAAAATCGATGAAGTATTAACTTAATATTTTTGTAATAGATTATATATAACTTTAAATTTATTAATTTAAGATCTTATTTTAAATATTTGGTATAAAAAGCAAACAAACTTTTTATGTTTCATTTGAATAAGATATGTAAATCATGGAAATAGATAGTAATGGTACTCCTTACTCAAAAAAAGGTGATCATGAACAAGATAAGGTCAGTATTTTGTTTGTTTCTTATTACACGTAATATATGATAATATTTATAAATTTAGCACGTCTTTGTTTTATTATTATGCTAAAAATAGAAAACAAATACGTATTATGTTTTTAGATTTAGATTGAAATTATCAAAATTCTATAAATAATGATAAATGTGATATACAATATTTATAATATTTAATTATTTTAGATTATTGTATTGAAAATTATTATATTGAATCATATATTTCTTTTTATAGATATTACTTCAACCATTTACTTATATTCTTCAAATTCCTGGGAAACAGATAAGAACTAAATTAGCAAATGCCTTTAACTATTGGTTAAAAATACCAGATAATAAAATTCAGGCTGTTGGAAATATAATACAAATGCTACATAATTCTAGTCTTTTGTGGGTTGAAAAAAATTTTATCCTTTTATAATATCTTATATATTTTATTTTTACTTAATTTAAATAATTCTGTGTATAAAAATTATACTTTGATTGATTGATAAAATATTTACATTTTTTAAAATAAATGAAGTAAATTTATAGAAAAGAATATTCATAATTATTGGATATTTAATGATGATATACTATTTTATATTCCTTATTGTAGGCTAGATGATATTCAAGATAATTCTATTCTAAGAAGAGGCATTCCAGTAGCACATTCCATTTATGGTGTGCCAAGTACTATAAATGCTGCAAATTATGTTTTATTTATTTCTTTAGAGAAAGTGCTTTCCTTAAACCACCCTGAGGTTAGTAATAACGTAAATAATTCTTTAATGTGATTTTATTTTAATTTTGTTTAATTTTAATACTACTAATGAATATCAAATATTTCATTAGGCAACACAAGTATTCACAGAACAAATTTTAGAGCTTCATAGAGGTCAAGGCATGGATATATATTGGAGAGATAATTATATTTGTCCATCTGAATCAGAATACAAGCATATGACTATTAAAAGTAAGACAGTATAAAATTGCTTGAAGTATGTATATTTGTAATAGGTGATAGAAAAAAAATTATATAGTAATTATAAACAAAAATGTGTGTGTTTGTATATGCATATATATATTAATCAATGTTATTCAATCTATGTTTAAATGCACAATAGAAACTGGTGGACTCTTCAACTTGGCTGTGAGATTAATGCAACTATTTTCCACTTGCAAGGAAGATTTTTCACAACTAGCAGGAATTATAGGTCTTTACTTCCAAATACGAGATGACTACTGTAATTTATGTAATCAAGAAGTAAGATCACAGTAACATTTTTTGCATTAAAATAATTTTTTTGAATATAAATATTTTAAGATATTAATTTGAATAATCTAACTTTTATAGTATACAGAAAACAAAAGTTACTGTGAAGATTTATCTGAAGGGAAATTTAGTTTTCCTATTATTCATGCGATAAGAAGTCATCCTGAAGATCATCAGATAATGAGTATCCTTTGACTATTTTGATATTTATATATAAATTAATAATTTAATTAAAATAATTTAATTTTAATTTTTAAAAAGAGTATTATTCCTTAATGTTTTATAATAAAGATATTTTAAGGCAACGAACTAAGAATGTTGAAGTAAAACGTTATTGTGTAAATTTATTAGAAAAATTTGGATCATTTGCTTATACAAGACAAGTTCTTGAATCAATTGATAAAAAAGCTAGAGATGAAATAGAACGTCTTGGAGGAAACCCATTATTGATAAAACTTTTAGATGAAATTATAAATTGGAAATCACAAGAAACTAGACTAAAAGTTTAATTAAACATTTTGTTAAATAATGTTAATGCAGCAAATGCTTATTTTATTTAAGAATGTACATATATGGTATAATACTTAACATTTTTTGATGTGTCTGTTCTATAGAATTATTATAATTTTAACTACAGTTTTTATATAAATATCAGAAATATTAAATGTTTATAAAAAATACAGTATGAATAGAGAATGATTTAATTTTTGTTTTTATGTGTCATCATTAATGTGTTGAAAGTTATTTGAAGTTTTTTATAAAATTATTATTTATTAAAATGAATAATAACCATGTTACAGTATATATAAAAGTAATATATATATTGTATAACAATATTGAAAGAATTAATAATCTTTTTTGTACGTAAAAAATTAATATCAATTACTTACATATTAACAAAAATAAATGTTTGTGTGAAATGATGTTTATGTGGTATATGTTATATAAGTTAACAATTTTTATAAATGGAATTAAATGATATTTTTAATTTATATTTATTGATTATTTATAAAGATTTATAGTAAAACAGGCTTAAATAACATTGTAAAATGTTTTCGATATTGAATGATTTTAAATATTTATGTATACCTTTTACACACGTATAAAATATTATTAATTATAACAGTTCCAGTATCATTTTATTATTGTACCTTTAATGAGTTGACAACCAATTATGTATTTCCAAGTTTTATTATCAATCTTGGTATTTATACTAAAATTTCATGATACATTATATAATACATAACATTGAGCAATCAGCACCGACATTTGTAATTCTTTTGTACATTACATGATTATACGTTGCATATTTGTATACATAATGAGCTATAATATTACAGTTTATCATTGTGTAAAAAAGCACGCGTAAATATGAAATATGCTTCTATATCAACTAACAAAAATATTTGTTACTCGATATTTCAGCTTTGTCCTTTGTATGACAATTTGTACAATTTCTTGTTAATGAACGGAAACGTATATTCATTAATTTGACTTATAATCCACATATCGCGTTAAAGCATTTTTTTCTTTATTTGCATTTAAATGTGATTTAGAATTTATGTTGTATATATTTTTTTTGTTTTTATTAAAGTTAATCGTATAATAAATAAAAATCGTAATAAATAAAAAGAAGGATATATAATGAGTTGTGTTATTTAAAATCTATTTACTCATTCCTAGTACTCACTTTCTGTTTTTGATTACATGTATCAAATTTTATTGTTGTTATAAATGTTTGCATAATTTTATAACGCACGATAACTCAGTCTTTCCTAATATCGCTTTTTCATTATACTGTTTTCCATTCAATATATGATTTTTCCGTAATACACGTACATTTATTGACTTCGGTCTATTAAACTTATTCTCGAAAAATCTCCCGAAGAGTTTTCTTAAACGTAGCTTATTTTCTTTCTTTCTCTTTCTCTTTTTTTCTCTCATTCTTTCTCTTTGTTTCTCTTTTCTTCCCTTTCTTCTTTTTTTTTTTTTTCTTGTTAATTTCGAGTTTCTGCGCTATTAATGCTCTATACTTAATTATGCCGGACGAAGAAATCTGTCTGGTTGTTCGATATTACACGTATCGTTCGATACACGTTTAAACACGAGTTTCCTCTTTATCCAAACTTCAAAGAAGTTAAGATACTGTAGCTATTTGACACGTCTTTAGTTCTGGCTCACTATCTTCATCGGATTCACTGACCCAAGAGGGTTGACGTTCATGTCATATTTCTCCATCGCTGTCACCGACTCGTACTGTTGGTCCAGACACACCGTCGTCTAATACTTCTGGTACCTTTAGTAAAAATATTATTTTAACAAATGATTCCTATTAAATTATTATATCTATATTTATGTGATATTAACAGTCAATACAAATTTTATTTAATCCTCGCTCTGTATTATTATCTCTTGCAATAATATATATATATATATTAGCATTAGTAAATAGTAAACAGAGATAAACTTATTCAAACTCATTCTGGCTTTTTTGTTTCATTCTTTTTTTTTTTTTTTGAAGCCGCTTACCAAAACTTCTTCGAAGCGATCGTAATTTTCAGGTCTCGTGTTTAGAAGACTTTCTCCAACAGAATCTGTCCCGGAGCTTGATTGGCAAGAAATACGTCTTCCTAAAGCGCTCGAAGCAATGTGCAATAAAGATAAAATTGCTAACAAGCCGGCTGAAAATAAAAATAAAAAGTTTATTCATGATTATATAATAAATTACATAATGTTTGGATGTAGTTCTCGGCATTAGTCCAATATTTTTTAATTCGTATAAATTTAAATAAATATTTTTAGGGACGAACTTTCGGTCGGTCTTTGCATATTAATTTTTACATAAACTTACGACCAGTTAAGTAGAGCATGATCAATTCTCGTTTATAAAATGAATCATTAATATAGTTTTTAAGTATAATGGCGTCTGTGCTAAAATCGAAACATAAAGTTTTCTCGAAGAAATATGTTCGTTCATTCATCATGCGATATCGTGAAAAGACACATTATATTTTGTACATAGTATGTTAAATTGTGTCATTTACAAAAGAAATGTAAATGTACTTTAATAAACGTTCGATCCGTGTATATCGTAATTCATTCTTTTTTTTTTTCTTTTATTTTTATTTTTTATTTTAATCGAATAAAAGAGAGAAATTCAATCCGAAGCGAGAGTCAACGAGGATGCGGAAAGATTCTTATCTTAAAACTTGGATTTTAATCGCGGCTCGTGTTCTCTCGAAAACTTTTCTATTAGATTATTCACTTTTCTTATGGAAACTCCGAGACTTCGATAGCACTTTGGAGTTCATTTTCTTTTTCTTTTTTTTTTTTTCGTGTTTTTAATCGAAAACATTAAACAAGTAGGCAAATTATATGTCGTATTAGAAATTCCTTGTAATACAATACAAAGATACAAAGATTCTGTTAGGAGATTTGTGCTTGGCCGTGAATTTATTCACGGCATTCACGCGTCATTATTTATTAAGGCCGGAAAAGAGATCTCATAAAGTTGCACGCATGACGCATTTAAGCATTCCGTTTGCCAACTTACCCGCGACATAGGAGAGCCCGAGTTTGTGCGGTTTCCACGCCAAAATGCAGGACAGTGGTAGATAAAACAATGCTCTTCGCCAACCCTTCGTTATCGCGAGTACGCGCGACCAGCAATACGAACAAAGGGATTCTTCATTTCTAAAAACAAAAGTCACGATTTTATCTCTTACGCTTATTTTGTTGTACGCTATCTCAGTTTTTAGCCCTTCTTTTTTTTTCACAAATCAATTGAGCAAAAGAGAGATTTTTTACTCTTCAATAATAAAAATCATATTTTGCAAAATATCTACTCAAAGAGAAAAAAAGAAGAAAAAATAAATGCTTGCGAAGAAAACTATGTTGAAAATGTATGCTCTCTTGTCGATTGGCCATTCGATTACTCATATTATATTCCAATAGTTTTAACGTAAAAAAAAAGCACTTCGCTTCGTGAGATTTATCGCACTTGAATTAAATCGTATCTACTATGGACTTGAACTAGAGAGCGATTCTATGAATTGCAGCTATACTAGACGAAAGCCAGACGAGAGAGCAATAGAATCCTATGTTTTTTTGCCTCTTCTCTCCTCTTTTATTGATTCGGTATATACGAGACGAATAAAAAACGAAAAAGGATTGTGTCTCGTGAAAATTTATGTCGATGAGTAAATTGAAAATATTCTATTTAGTTAAATGGAAGCAATGTGTTTCTACTTGCTTTACTTATGATTATTGTATAAAAAAAAGAAAAGAAGAAACAAACAAACAAGAAAAATAAAAGAAAATATTGACTTATTTTCATGTGAAATAACAAAAGAATTAAGGAAATAAGAAAATGAGCTAAAAGATTAGGAATACCGGGGATATGGATTATCACGTCTTTCATGCCAGTCAGCATGTTTTCCCTGTCAGTCGTAACTACTTTAGTTATAAACGAGATATCGAGTGGTCGTAGCCAAGCGTTTTAATGGCTACGACAAGGGCGTAAACTTCCGAAATGCGACGTGTCGGATCGAGATAGATGGGACTAAGTCGGTCAATAAAGACCCGTCCTCGTTTCTCTTTCAACTTTTTCTTTTACTAACAGACACACATATAAACGCTGACTAAAAACGCGCGCGCACAGGTTTCCTAGATCACCCGAATTTTCTCCTTCGCTGAGATGAGTTTGGCGAACTTTTGGATTCCAAACTGGCGTCGTTCTATCGTTGCGTGCCCCTTTCCTCTTTCTTTCTTTCTTTCTCTGTCTCTCTCTCTTTCTCTCTCTCTCTTCGTTTATCCTTTCACCCTTCTTTTATCCTTCTATTCGGATACCGAACTTGTTTTAGTAATACAACGAAAACTGGGCTAAACTTTTCGACTTAGTAATTGCCAGCTTACTTCGTCGACTTTTTTTTTGCAGAAAAACTAAACTATGAGAGGCTTTAACGAATCTCTCTAATTTACTCTTCAACTCACGGCTATCGTGGTCGTGGCGCTATCTCCGAGGTTATTCACAATAATATTAATTAACGCGAATTTCGTTTTTCTCTGGGAACCTCGAGTGCCACGATGCTGTGTAACTTTCTGCGAATCCACCTCTAATTCCTATACACGTAATTATGAAATCAAAAAAAAAAAAGAAATTCACATGAGAAAAAAGGGTGGTGAGCCAACGTAAGCCCTCATGTTTGTGAATTTTGCGAGGATAAATTTACGGATTTCTCGTAATTCTTTATTTTATTTTTTTTTATTTTCCTTACTCTTTTTTCTTTTTTGTTTTTTATCGAATAATGTTATTTGATTTTCGTGTTCAACGAATTATATTTTCATATGATTTATATTTCATTATATTGAATAAGAATAGATATTCTCTGATGCAAAATCATTTATAAGAATCTCAATTTATTTGATAAGAAAATATTTGATAATATAATCACTTAATAATATGATTCGAATATTTAAATGCAAAAGAAAATTCACCGAGCTCTAAGTGAGTGACCATGTTTTTTTCGTATGATGACCTTCGTTAGTATGCTAGCAAGATATATGATAAATGATTTATTTAACATGATGAACGTACCTGACACAAATCTGTACGAATAAAGTGATGGCCCAGGTGATTTCGAGAAAAAATATCATCAAGGACGAGGCTCTGAAATAGAATTAAAAATGAAATAATCGTAATTGTGTTGAGATTTTCGTAAATTAAATAGCGGGTGGATATGAAGATTATATGTCTACTTCGTTTATGACGAAAAAAACGTATCGTAAACAAAAAAAGAAAATACGTTAATGAACGAAAAAAGAGTAAAAAAAAAGAAATGAAATTAATGAAAATATGAAAACAACTGGGATGGAATATGATGACGAAGATCAGAAAAGACTGACTATAACTAAATAAATAAGGAATGTAAAGTAATTTAGAAACTAAAAAATATATATATGTGTATGTGCATACATGTAAGTATAAGCATGTAATATTTTTAACAAAAATGAATGACAATTAAATCGTAATAATTCATTCGTCAAATAAAGCAAAGATTTTATAAGCGTTAAGTATTAAAAAAAAAAACATCTTTTTGAAGTAACGTAAAATATTTTTTTTCTATTTCTCTACTATCATGCCATCAATTTAAAAATAGAATGATCTTGATTCATTGGATCAAGATTATTCTATTTTTCATCAATGAAAGTTTACATTAATGCAAATTACTAAATTCGCGGAAAATATCAAGTATTATTCTCAATTTTCTTCTCCTTATTCTCAAACTACATAAATAGGATAGTACATGGAGAATAAAAAATTGTTATAGACGCTGAAGTTATTTTCTTTGAAAGAATAAGACCGCCTCTAATTGATATTAAAGAATTTCATATGTTCGTTGAGAGTACGCATAATTATCAATAACATGCAATTAAACAAACAAACTTGTACATTTTTCTTAATGATATTGAAAGACATTGAAGATATATTTATTATTAAACTTATCTTGCGTAGTATATATGTAGGGAGAAAGAGAAATTATCGAGTAGTTTTTCAAATCGACTAAATATTATCGAAATGGTAATTTAATTCTTTCTTTTGCTTCTTCCGTCCTTCGTTTCCTACTGTAATAATTAAATCTTCTCTAAAATTAAATTGTGAGCAGAAAGATGAAATTACGTTTTCCGTCGTCTTCGATGGAAATCGTCGTTCATTACGCCACGTTTTATTCCTACTTCGTACTTGTTTACTAATTTTCTTTTTTTTTCCCCTTCTTTCGTTAGGTAACGAGATAAGAACGTAAAAAACACATCAAATTTAGGATTGAATCGAGTTTCTAATCTAACGTCAATATTTTTTTTTCTCTGAATCTGGATAATGCGTGAATTGAATTACGGTATACGCATGTTGAATTATCCTCACGTAACGTAAAGGCCCATATTGTGTCGACGGTACGCCACATCCACTCCAACTCCGCATACAACTGAAATAAAAGGAAAAACAAAAATAAGATTTATAAAGTTTTATCGTTAAATAAGAAATAAAATATCTAAATAAAATTAAATTATCAAACAAAATCTTAAATGTTCTATTGCATTCTGCTTAAGTTGATAAAACTTTACGAATACGTATAATAATATAAAAAGATGAAGTACTTTCTTTGGCAGGATTAACGTTATAAATTCAATTCCAGTCGTTAACTACATTTATTATTGGCAGACACGGTTGAAAAATGTACATATGTGTATAGGTAGGCTTTCTGCTTTACAACTTACAGCTCACGTATACCCAGAGATCTAATGGGTATCTATATATCTATCTTCCGTATCAGAACCCTCGAATATTTTGGCACCAAATTCACAACGTATACCAAACGTGCCATTCTTTTAATTACTATTATAAGAGTGAAATTTAAGCATTTTTACATTCAAGATATATAAGAAGAGTCAGTTTGTTTTTGGCTTCATACACTTGTAATTGTAATGCGAAGACAATTTGAAAAATTCGCGGCTCTTTTTTTCACTTTAAGATGTGTTTCATTTTAAGAATGAAATATATACATTATCATAATCTGTGGATGAGGCCATTAATTTTTCAAATGGCCCTGGTATATAACACTTACATACAAAAAATCAATTTATTTTTAATTGTTCATTTTTTGCATATTTCTATGTGAATTCCGATTTTACATGTAAGTATGTTTATTAATTTAAACAATTTCAGTTTTTAATAAAGATTATTAAATTTTTTGTTGATCAGATATTTATATATATTTAAAATATGGACATATTAATAATCATTTATCTTTATAGATTCAATATAATAAGTGATAAATTTGAACGGCAATATAATTCAGGAAGATTTTAATCAAGGAAATGGGATGCAAAGTGGTTTTTGTCGTGAATAGTTTATATCTCATCGGCATTCTCATATAGTGAAAATAAATTTTCAGTTTAAGTGACGATTGCATAACAAAAGCTATTGAAATTTTATTGTTATTGCGATTACGTGGAATTAATTGAAATTTAACGTAATTTTGAAGGTAGACAATGGAGGGAAATAAAATTGAATTTGATAAAATATTTATATGTATAATTAACCGTTAGAATGTTCAATCGTACGAGATTTATTAACGTACGTTATTTAATATTGTATTTAGGCATGTATATTAAAAAAAAATCTATATGTTTGAATAAAAGATATATTTATATATTGAAACGATATATTCAACAAAATAATAATAATAATAATAATAATAATAATAATAATAATAATAATAATAATAATAATAATAATAATAATAATAATAATAATAATAATAATAATAATTTGATCCATTGGAGTTAACAACGATATATTTTTCGTAGATGATGATAGATCACGATAAAGTGGTACTTCATCAATGGCAATGCGATGCTGATCGAAATCAACAACTTATCCTTTCAAGAGGGTGGCGTGATACGGGTAGAAAAGTTTGACGTTCGATTATCATAGTTCGTCCATGTGATAGGTGATAAGCATGATGTCAGTACGATGCGATTATAAAATACGAATTGGAAAATACGATTGAAGTGGCGCTCGAGTGGAGCGCGCTCGATCAAATGGTACTCGAACAGAGATTGTTGGTGTCACAGACGCGTGCCGACGAAAGCTTGTTTTCATAGAATCGATCAACCTCTCGATAGGGATAGAGATGAGATATTTTATCATATGACAAAACGAATCGAAGGTTTGTAAATAATAAAAAATATCAACTAGACCTTACTCCGTTTGTATCCGATGAATTTAATTATTTTCTTTCCTTGGAAATGAAATGCTTTTCTTTTTTTTTATATGAAATGCTCATCTTTAAAACGAGAAAATATTCTGAATAATCTTTATTGCATGTTTTTAATATTTAATTATATAATGGTTATATAATTAATCTTATAAGTAATGTGTCTACTATATTTATACGTACATACATACATAAATATATTTATATATATATATATATATATATATATATATATATATATATATATATATATATATATACGGGATTTCACAATAAATTTTCCATTATGAATTTCTACCTATGAATTATGAAGGCTTGGATTATCGTGCCATTGCAGAAATTTAACTATACTGCACATTTACATACTCCCTGTCGGTCTAAAGGTCGCTGAAACAATGGAGATATACGATCATATATACATAAAGCAGGTGAAGTGACGCGTCGCCCATTTCTCTATATCTACGATTTCAACGATATAATTATAGTAAATGTATAAAGTAAGAAATGATAATAGATAAGTTATTTGAAGAAATCGTAGTTTTATTAGATTTATAATATAAGAGGACTAAAATAGAAATGTAAAATGATGAGAAAGTATTAATAGAAAAAAAAGAAAAAGGAAGGAGGTCAAGTAAATCGATCAGAGAAATAGAAAATTATTTCATCTTATTCACAATGCGAAGAAAACATTTAGTATTGTCGACTCGAAGAAATCTCATGCGGAATGAAATATTTCAATAATTGTCGCAAATAAAAACAGTGAAGCCAAAGAAAGAGAGAGAGAGAGAGAGAGAGAGAGAGAGAGAGAATGCTAAGAAACAAAATGTTAAAAGAAAAATGATAGGAAATATGAAGAAGGTAGAAAAATTCTTCTGATCGTTTTTCCTCAGCGCTTTTCTTTCTCTTTTAGGGATGCAGAATACGATATTCGTTCTTTCTCTTTAATTTCTTTCTCCGTCGGTAGGACGAAGACAGATCGGTACGATTGAACTTTCATCTTCCCTTTCTCGTTTACCACCCTTCCAAAGCTTTTACTTTCTCTTCGTCGAACTTTAGCTTTCATCGTTTTTCATCTTTCTTTAGCTTTTCTTGCTCCACTTTTTCTTCATTTCCTTTTCCTTTCTCTCTTTATTTCTATACACATTTTCTCCTCTTTTCTTCGTGCCATTCGATCTTCAAGTATTTTTTCTTTGTTTTCGCAAAAGAACATGCGTCTTTTTCAAACGAAACATTTCTCAGGTTCTTGTGACTATGTGCCATGGAAAAATTGAAATTTTAAAACGTCGCACGGTTTCAATTAAAGACACGACGCTACCCTCGGATGCATCTCTGCGATGCAATTAACCACGGACACCACTTGCGCTAAGAGTATCCCTTAAAAGGACTGAAAGCACGTTATAATTAAGACGTCGTGCTACTTCTTCGTATAATTAGCTGCCACCGTCGATATATCTAAGTTGTTGAAAACCAATGCTTTAACTCTTTCGTTAGCGATCAGAATTTTTTAAAAAATTTCATTTATTTGAACAAAAAGAATTCCATGTGATTCGCATAGTGAAAAATCCTTTATCTTCTTTTCTCAGTCGAAATGGGTATGATATTTCGTTTCATTCTGTGGATACAAAAACTAAAAATTTCGCATAAAAGTAACGAACGATCCAGATCGTATTCCATGAATCGCACGGACCAACCGAAATGAAGGTAGGAATGAACTTTTTTTAAGCTTTAAAGGATTTTACGACATTTTTAACAAAAAAAGAAAGTAAAAAATAAAAAACCTATTGAAACGTTAGAAGCGCTCGACTAGTTCAAGGGTGTAATGGACGCGATAATTCCACGTTAAATTAAGCTAAATGTTTTAACGAAGAGTCTCGCTCGATATTAACGACGAGAACTAATTGCTCTTGCTCCAACAATCGTTTTAATTTGAGTCATATCTATCGAATTTTCTACTAAATTTGTCGATGATTCTAAGTAAAATATATGGCTATGTATATGAGTATATCGAATAGAAATTGTGCATTAGCAAATAAAATACAAAAAAATCATATTGACAATCTCTTCTTACTTTCTTTCTTGGAACGATAAATAGAAATCATTTCACTTTTCAGAGGCAGATGTGCCTCTCTCCCACTCAAATTCGTATGCGTCAAATGCAGTCGTACGTTTTCCTTTTACGTATTGATAGAAATTGAATTGTCAAAATTTTTCCAACGAATCGATTTATTTCGAGGTAACACAGAGATAGAAATTAGTAATTGACGGAGCAATTAATTTAATTGATACAGTACTGACATCCATACCTTTTATTTTACTATTGATGGAAATCTTTTGGAGACATAGATTTCTATGCAAATTGATATGGTACATTGACAAACATCATATTGCATCATGATTTTTGCGTAAAGATGAATGCTTTTGCGTCTTTTCATACTAGAACTTTTGTTCTTGATTAAAATGGCCCAACATGCATTTCTGAATAGTAATATAGCATTCCCTGCCGTAGTATACGTATGAGACTGGATACAAGCTTTTTGTAGAAACGATGAAAGCTTCTGTAACCAACTCCGCTAAACTCAAGCTTCAAGTATTCTCTCATCAGCGAATGCAGCATTCCTTTAAAAAACATGGGTCCATTCTCTTGCCTTTTATTACAGTTTGTTGGATTCTGTAAATGTCTTTGTGAGGTACTATAAGTATCGACAAAATAGAACTATGATTTATCTTTTTTCCTTTTCTAGATGGATCGTATGAATTCGTTTGAAAAGAATTTTTTCTCTCAACGTCTGCTTTTTAAAGTGGCCATCGATATATTTCCAATGTTCTATGGCTACGAGAGAGATTTAGTACATATTAATGTATTTAAATGCCTTTGCAATTACATTGCAATTGTAGTTAACATTAAATTATCATTTCGACGATATCATAAACGCGGAAACATGCATGTAACCTTTTATCTTTTTCAGGGTCTTTCCGCTTCCAAGAAAATACAAATACTTGTAGTAACATGAATAACTTACACATATCTATCCGATTCACACTTTTGATATGCACATCAGCTATTCCCTGCAGAGAATTTTTCTGCATCCGCTTGAATAAATCATACATATACATAAATATCATAACTCTTATATAATAACACAGAATAAAAAGATAAAATGACTTTAATTTCTCTCGTATAATCAGATTAAAAGTTTATGAGTACAGAGACTCGAGTTTTTATGAATGTAAGATGTCTACAAACGACAAGTTATAAACAATAAGACGTTAGAAGTAAAGAGTACATAAAGTACCATATTTCGTCAGAGAAAAGAATAGAATACCTAAGTGTGAGAAAGACAAAGAAGAAACAAAGGCAGACGAAGTATAATGAAAGTATAAAAGCAAAACGAATGGTACGATGAGAAAGGTATACAGTTGATGAAGTGAGAAGCAAACATGTATCAAATGTATTGTTCTTTCTAACTTTGAAATGGGATCTCATGAAAAGATGGTTGCAAAAAATGGGAAGGTACTCAAAGGTCCCTTGCGAAAATACATATTTTTCAAATGTAACTGTCCCTTTATTAAATGTAAAGGTCCCTTGCGAAAATACATATTTTTCAAATGTAACTGAATAATGACATAAAAATAATCCAAAAATATATAAAAATAAATGAAAATATTAATGGATGTGTTATATCTCCAATTGATGAGTAGTACATAACTAACGTATGCATATCACCAGGAACTAAGTTAATCAAATCAAGGTCCTTCCTTCTTCATAAGCCTATATATAAAAGCTGAACATTATGATATAATGTATTTTTTCTCTTTAGATGATATCGGCTTGCCGTTTAACGTAATATTTCTTCTATAAAAATTCATTAAGAATGTTAAAATTCTGGTATTTGATGTAAGTAATCTACAACTATATTTTTGTATTAAACCATTTGAAAAATAATACGATTTAAATGTTTGATTCTTTTTGCAGTGCTTTCTGGGCAATCATTTCAATGGTAATTGCTATACACCGTGACGCCTTACCTGAACATGAGGATATATCTCCTTTATCCAAGTACCATCATCATGCGAAATATCGTCGTTCTTCACACGGAAGTCATTCTTCACGCGGTCATCATTATCCTCGTGGATTAGAAAAGCTTTTCGAGGGGAAAAAAAAGGAAGAAAAAATTGTCTGTCACAGCGATGAATGCAAACTAATCGGTATATAATAGCTAGATTCATTCAATATTATTTCTTTCATATCCCAATTATATTTATATTTTTATTATATTTCTTTTCTATGATGCAGCTCGAATTATAAAGGATAATATGAATCAATCGGTTGATCCTTGCGAAGATTTTTATCAATACGCATGTGGTAAGTTTGGGGAAAGTAATCTGATTCCAGCTGGCGAGAAGAGTTGGAGTTTCGTTCAGATGATGCTAAATAATCTTGAACGTCAAGTGCAAGGTAAGCTTTCGAATTTATACATATTATATTTATACTTTTATTATTTGTTCACTTATTTA
Source organism: Vespa velutina (assembly GCF_912470025.1). NCBI lineage: Eukaryota > Metazoa > Arthropoda > Insecta > Hymenoptera > Vespidae > Vespa > Vespa velutina. The sequence continues at coordinate 4,575,563 of NC_062189.1, read as the reverse complement.
TTATTATACAATTTTTGTTAAGAAATTTGTATTTTTTAAAGAAATTCTAGAATCAAACTCAAACACGGAAGATTTGTTGACAATTAAATTAGGAAAAAATTATTACCGAACTTGTACAGATTACAGTAAGTTAAAGAAAATCTTCTATTTTATATAGAACTATTATGTGCTTATAAATTACTTTGCTTTTGATGGAGATCTCTTTTATGGACGTTTAAAGATACGCGATATAGGACAGCATGGCTCAATGAATACCTTGCAAATTTCAGAGAGCAGAGAACGAAAGGGTCTTGAGCCTTTAGTCACAACTATGGCAAGAATTGGTGGTTGGCCGATGATAATGGAACCCGAAGAATGGGATGAAACCGAACATACCTGGCAAAAAGTTGATGATTATTACGCTATTCTAACGGGATACAATTCATTTTATAATATTGAAGTTCATATTTCGCACTTTGGAAACGAAAGTTTGATAAAGGTATCTATTATAAATAATAGTTATTACATTTAATAATTTGATAAATAAATAAGTTTAACTTCTTTAAAGTAATTTTACAAAATTATTTATTTTTTCTAATATTCAGATGGTATCACCGCAAATGCCTACAGGTTCGGAAAAATTGCGAGTGAATAATGAAGAATCGAACGAAGAAGATAGTAAATCAAATGATGAAGATAGTAAATATGAGAACACAGAGGAAAGTGAAGATTACGGAAATAATAAAACCAATAAGGATAAGAACAAAGAAAAAAATTTGAATGACGAAGATAATGATAGTCGACAACAGAATAGCCAAGAGCAGGACAGTAAAAATGCAGATTCTGAAGAATTAAACAATTCAAAAGAAAATCGTAATATGACAGAAGAGTATATTAATTTGATTAGCGAGATAGCGATGGCCATTGCCGAAACTCGAGGATTTAAAATTTCCGAAGATCGTATTAAGGCAGATGCTAATGACCTTGTAATATTTCAACAAAAGATAAAAGAGGTATTTTTAACTCAATTAACATTTTAATTTTTTTTTTTTTTTGTAACAAATTATTTTTGGTCTTGCGTTAAAATACATTGAGTGAATTTTTTTTAAGATCGATGAGAACTCCAGGAGCAGTAGTGCGATTATATCGATTCGTGAATTTCAAGATTTATTTGATAATGAGATTATTACTACAGAAACTTCTAAGGTGAAATGTCCTTCTATCTATTTATCTATACTATTAATTTTTCAATAAAAAATAATACATAAATCAACCGACTTTTTACAGATTAATTTCGTCGATAAAATATTAACTTTGTTTGATTCTGCTAATGCTAAGATCGATGAAGATGCTAAAATTTTTATAGAATCGGCAGATTTTTTTGTAGTTCTTAGTTCTTTACTCAATGAAACATCGAATCGTGTTATTAGTAAGTCTGATAAGAGAAATATCCTTTGTTAAAAAATACATGTAATCCAATATAACCAATTTTATAAAATTATATTGTTACAGTCAATTACATTCATTGGCTTTACATTAGTCATTTTATGGACGCTACAACCGAAAGAATGGAAATATTACATAAATTTATGAAAACGGACGATCAATCTGATAAGAAAATTTTATCAAAACAGGATCGGTTTGTAGTATTATTTCTATGATATTATCACTTTACAATCAGCAATAATATTCATATCTTATAACTTGAGAAAAAGAAAAGAAGAAATTATTATATAAATTAGATATAAATTTCAGGATTAAAAAATGTGTATCGGAAATAATGGATATGGATATTACAGCGTACACCTTTGTTAAGAAATATTTTCCTGATGAAATCAAAAACACGGTAAGGTTTTAATATTTGAATTAAACCAATTATCATAATATCAACAAGGATTACCGTAATGTTATCTTAATACATCACAAGGCAGAAGAAATGATCACATATATACAGGAAGAAGTGGAACGTGAAATTTCTGAATCAAAATGGTTAGATGATGATACTCGTAAATTTGCTACAGAGAAAGTTCAAAATATTAAAAAACTTGTCGGATATCCATCCTGGTATTCGAATACTACGATAATGAAAAATTATTATAAGGGAGTATGTTAAATTGTTTGATCCTATTAAAAGCATTTTATTTCTTTTTATGTCTTTTCCAATAATCTCATCGATTAATAACTTTTTTAAGCTCGTAATTGGTCCTTCCTATTTCGAAAACAGAATGAGTTTTAGCAGATACGCCATATGGAAAAATTTGCGTATGTTAAAAATGGATACGAAATATAATATGTTAGTATATATATATATATATATTATACCCGTACATATATATTTCTATCTACATTAAAACTTATGAATTTTCATTTATTTCAGAGAAAGCTACATTACGCCTTTTATGTTGAACGCTTTATATGCACCATTTAATAACATGATGTGTAAGTTCTATAAATTAAGCTAAACACAATGAAATGTTATTAATGTACTCCGTATCTATTTTTTATAAATTAGTTGTAACAGCGGCAGATTTTCAAAATCCATTGTTTGCAATTTCAAGACCACCGTAAGTTACTGTTTGACATTATGTAAGTAGAATTATATATTTGATACAAACAAACTTTCACGTATTATAGCATAATAAATTATGGAATTATTGGAGCTGTTATGGCTCATGAAGTTAATCATGGATTCGACGATAACGGTAAGCTAGGAACAAATGATCAATCCCATCTTGATTGAATCTACAGTTATAGAATACTAATAAGTCTCTATTCAAAGGACGACTTTATAACAAAAATGGTCAACGAATTGAATGGTTAGACATAATGGTTTCAGCTTATAACAAAAGAGTCGAATGCTTCGTCAATCAATATGATAATCTGGTACAAGATGAAGTGCTAAAAAAAAGTGAAGATCCATTGGTGAGTTGTAAATGCAATAATTTTTCATTTGCTCGATGTAAATAATTTATCTACTTTTTTACTTTCATATTCACAGAGTTACGGTAATAGAACTAGAAACGAAAATATAGCCGATTCGATGGGTCTCGAAGCATCCTTAGGTGCATATCGTATATATAAAAAAAAAAACAAGGACAAGTCATCGGAAGTTTTACCAGGCTTGGAAAATTTAAGCATCGAACAACTTTTCTTTTTATCTTACGCTAACGTAAGTATAAATACATATATATCAATAGATCTTAGTGATGATTCATCTTAAATTAATGGGACATAAGATTGTCATGTTTGTGCAGCTGTCTTTAATATATAATAACGTTTGAAACAACATCTAAATTAAATAATTGTTTAATATATCCTCTGGTTAGTGATACGATTATTTTAAGTAAGAGCATCTAAACTTAATTTACGATAGATATAGATATTTCGTTGAAATAAACGTGTATATATGAGACAAGAAGAAAACTATCTCGAGTGAGTAACTTAAAAAAATTAAATAAAAAATAAAATAAAAAAATAAAAAGTCAACCGACGACAAATGTAGAGATTTATTTTATGTGCGTTAAATTGGACTTGCCAGGGATGCTGCACGTTCTTCCTTTATTCTCTTCTTTACCCTTAATACGTGGCTGGCTATGGTATCGCGACAATCGCTTCTCCGATCTTTTCCCTCTCCACTGTTGTCGTCCGTATTACGATGTGCAATAAGGGAGAAATTGTACAAGGAATGAACAGACAAGATGTTGATGCGTTCTATTTACGACGGAAGAGCGTGAATAACATTCGAACGAGCGAACGTTATTACGGGTTGTCAGATTTTAAGAATCCAATCAAATGAAAAAACATGTTCGTTTCGTTCGTACGAAGAGAGAAAATAGATTTATGTATATTTGTCTATATCCTTTCAGACCTACTGCGAAGTAGTTAGTCCAAAACAGATGAAGGAATATAAAGAGGATGAACATAGTACAGGACAATTACGAGTACTTGGGCCTATCTCAAATTCAAAAAGTTTTGCCAAGTCTTTCAATTGCCCGGTCGGAAGCCGAATGAACCCAAAAAGAAAGTGCAACATTTGGGACTAACTGGAAACGGTAGATGATATTTTCTTTGACTATCCTCTCGATCTATCTTATTTGATTTAATCTTGCGATGATGAGTTTTTTGTAAAATAAAATAAATAAATAAGATACAAAAACCATTTCATTCGACTTGCATTATCATATTCGAGCATCTATGGAGACAATCTAGTTTTATGTAGTCTCGTCTTTCGGGAAATAATTAGGCGAAAGTAAATTATTCTATGAATTACTGCATATATCTATGTACGTAGATCGTGCGTAATTAATAACAGCTCTTAGTTACACGCTTTGATCCCTTTATGATAAAACCAAAGTGCTTTCATATAAAGGACATAGAAAGTGTCTCTTGATTATCTTGTACCTTCATACTGTAACCATCTCCGAAGTAATTACTTTTAAAATATTTTACATTTTAAGCTTTCAATGCACTTTGGACACACACGGATATTTATATATGTGTCGATATAGAATTAACATCTTTTTTAATTCAAAGAAGACATATATCTTTTATATCACACGATCCTTATTAACAGAAATGTTATCGGTTAACAAAACAAAAAGAGAAAGGATTAAAATAATCAGGTCACAAAAAACGTCTTCGATTCACACAGTATTTCTTATTTCTTAAAAGAATTTATATTTATTCAGCGGAAGATTTTAATGAATTTTGTGCGATCATGCGATTATGATTTAAAGCATTTTACTAAGAGATCTTTGTATATATATATATATAAAGATTTTTATATATACAAACACCTTACATCTTGGAATCTTTTAGAAGATAAAAACTTTTGGAATCTTTTAAAAGATGAAGACTTTTGTTAAGATATAATTACAATTCTTTCAAAACTATATCCGATTTTAATTAAATAAAAAGATACAAATTTCGTCCTTACGAAAAATACATATCTTTTTAAATTTTAAATCACATCTTACTTCTTTTATAACCTTTGAGTTCGTTGATCGTGGACCATAGACGACGTCTATCCCTGAATTTCATCTTATCTTGCTGTAATTTTAGTATCTCGATATACGCTTTCACATTGTCCTACTCTCCTTATTGCACAAGGTCCTTATCGTGCCTTACCCTTACCTATGTACCACCTGTGGTAGGTATAACTATATGTACCTATGTACTATACTATGCCGTCTTCCACTCTTACCTAAACTAGTTCAAACAAACTGGATTCCCTACTCGCATTGTCATTCGCCTTGGTAAGTTGCCTAACACAAAGTGCAAATAAGGCAACGGCTTTTCCAAAGAGGTACTTTACTTGAATCGGTACATTTATGATTTTGCATATGCATTCGAGCGATCATTTGCTTCCTACCTGATTTTCCTTAAAAATAATACAATTTAAAATTTTAATGCAAAAAAAAATAGAAAGAGAGAGAGAGAGAGAAAGAGAGAGAGAGAGAGAGAGAGAGAGAAAGAGAGAAAGAGAGAAAGAGAGAGAGAGAGAGAGAGAAAGAAAAACACATATTTGTCTATCCAAATCCGATTTCTTTTCTTCTATCTTATCTTTTCAAATCATTCGTCCAAACTCCAGGCTATCGTTGGAAAACTCTTTTCTTATCCGATACTGTCCGCTGAAAGTCGTTCACTACGACTAGACGGTTACAGCAAATTAGTTCTATTCGTTTTATTTGAGAAAAAAGTAGGAATCGAGGGATAAAACGACCTCACCATTTACTTTCTCTCTCTTTCTCTTTTCTCTTTTCACTACCACTTACTTCAATTGCGATATTTTAGGTTCCAATGTTTTAAATCAAATAGTTCCTTACAGTAACTGGTTTTCTTCTTAATTTTATAAATCAAAGAACAAAGAACACCGATTAATCGGCTCGTTCTTGAACGAATCAAACGTAGCTAAAAAGTTATCGCTTACTTCTTTTGTCTCATCAATTACGACATCTCAAGTTGCTCATTGTATTCGATCATTTCGATTGACCGACAAATTATCTTATTGTTAGGGAGAAATTAACATTGAATACTGAAGAAGATGTAGGTCAGAATTTTTTAACGATTATTACATGTTTGTCGAATAAATAATATAAATAATGAATAATCTTCAATATCTTTTCAACTAGTTTTTTTTTTTTTTTTTTAATTGAACAATATTATTTTAGTTCTTTGCAATTTAGTTTTTTACCATCTAAAAACGATTATCGTATTTATAGAACTTTCATTACTCTCAGATTTACGCTCAAATTAATCGAATCTATAATCGATTTTACTTTACATATGAACCAATCAATGAATTATTGTTATGAAGTTATATAATAATCGCGTGACAATTTTGTTCGATTATTACAATTATTTTTAGTTGAAAATTGAATCTCTTCGATATAGCGGTCGGTTGAAGAATATCTACACGTGAGTCATAATTGTATTAAATTAATTGTAATAAATAAGCATTATTGATCCTGATACTATTTTCTATTTGTTTTTTAATAGATAAAAACAAATAATTTATAGAGAAGTATTCAAAAAGATTAAACAAATAAATAAATAATGTATATAAATAATCGATTAAAGTCGACGATCGTACTGAAGCATTTAATCTGGCTATGTTTATCGAATCGCCATAGATCGTGCGGTAGTACGGTCGTTGCACAATTGGCAGCAGATTTTGCTAGAAATGTAGGGCGACGTAATTCGTATCCAGAACTGATTCTCAGCAACGTAATCACATCGAGCGTAGCCAAATTAGTGGTGGTTTACGCTTTAATACGAATGGCGAGCGCGCCTCGGTTCACCGGATAAATAATCACCTACTGCGTAATTACTGTCTGATTTTATGTCTCTGCGTATCACCAACAATTTACCAATTTCTAACGCGCTATACTATATTGTATTAATCGATAAAATGTCAAGAGATTATTTTTGATTCTGGATAGGACACACTGAAAATACAAATCCGTCGTATAGTAAATTTTTAACGATAAATGTATAAATTTATAAATAAACTTGAAAATTATTGAATGAAGACAGTTCGTTTTAAAATTTTTTTTTTTTATTTTTACAAAAAAGGATTTAATATCGCATTTCGCGAGCAACACGTTGTGTCGTAAACTATTGCATCTTAGAGCATCCGCGTGAAATCATATCTGCAAGGAACTGCAGGATCCTCAAGGAAGCCAACGCATTCCTTGCCAAACCCTTAATTGCATCTTATCGCATTCAGTTTGCTCGGAGAAAATAAATCTCACTGTTAAAAGAAAAGACTGCGACAATTTGTGAAAAGAGAAAAGAGCACGACTCTTTCTTTCCCCTCTCATTGTTACATCAAAAGAACATTATTTGTAGTCTTTTATTTGACTTTTTCAACTTATGACCTATTCCGTTTGTTCGTGAGAAAAGGTTATTCACATTTCGAAGGTAACATTGTTATTTCAATGAATTCAACATTGTTATAGTTCGGTAGTTGTGAAAAGAATCACGTCATTTTTTCAAAGATAACTCTTAAAGTTTTTTACGATTTCGCAAATGCACGAAAAAAAAGCTTCAACCCCTTCAACCCCTTCAACCCCTTGTTCCTGTAAGGTCGTTAAACTCGTCGAAATCTTGGAACGTTTACCTACTCAGAGTAAATATGCTTTCTACGATCTCACCTAGGATAGGAAGAATACTCTATGCACACATCCCCTATTCATTCACATAGAAAAGATCTTCCACGTTTGTTGACGAACCGTTCCCCAACATGTATTTAATATTAATGGATCATCATGAAGAGAGAGAAAAAAAATAGTTACTTTTAAAAGACCTTTTTAAATTTCAAGCTCGATCCATATAGAAACTTGGCAATTGATACAAACATTATCGAACCGGTTATAAAACCTTAGAGAGTATAAAACGAAATATTTTAAGTACTTTAAAAAATTAATATTTTCATTATTACAAATTATATTTAATAGTTATAAAATGGCGGTAATATAATAAATGTTCTGTAAATGCATAAACAAACTCGATGATGTCCATGTACGTATTTTAAATACTAAATATATATATTTTTTTCATTAACAAAATATATATTATATGTATATATATATATATATATATATATATATATATATATATATACATCTTTAATAAAGTTTTTAGTGTTACTTACCGATCGCTGTACAGACACCCACGATCCTTGTCAATGTTCCCAAATGCGTATCGGTTGATCTAACGTAAGTCGACATACCGTCTTCAGGGTTATTTTCGCTGGAATGATTCATATGGGTCACCATAAAAAAAAAACACGAAGGAACAATTGTTGACAACGCCAAGTTGTAATCTCTGAAAAAAGAATAGTCCTTCAAAAATTCGAACTTGTGCTATTTCTTAATTGTATCACGTACCGCCGATCCGTTACTACGTGATTCGAATCAAAACCTCACTGAAACGGAAGCCAACTATTGAAACATAAAACTCTTATATAAAGAAATAAAATTCGACGATTTTCTTATAGAAAATATTAAACAATAATAATTTGTAATATATAAAAAATATACGTGTAAAAAATAACAATTATTTACATAATTAAATGTAATATATTATTTGACTTGTAGAACGAGACCGGAAGACGCGTGGAAATAATCGTCCAATGTAAACCGATGTAGTCTAGCGGCGCGAAATATAAACGCTTGAAATAACGCGACACGTTCACTATTCGAAAGGTCGCGTACGACTGAGAGGGTAAGCTCATCCAGCAAGATTGTCACAGCATCCCCGTGCCAAAATCCACACCTGCGCACTTGATATTTACTTTTACTCCGTCTCTTTATATACGAGAACTTACATATTTTTAATTGTAAACAAATAATTGTGTTTAATTGATAATGCAATTTTCGATTAATTAGAAACAAATATGCCAGTATTAATTTAAGGATAATTATTTTTTTGACATAGTTTTATATACACATATGTATTTCGTACAATTTTTTAATAGTATTCAAAAAGATAATCATTCAAATAAAATTTAATTTCCTTTCTTTCTTTTTCTTTTTTTAATTTATCTGATCATAGATTTCATATTTTTTAATGTATTAGAATGATACTATCATAATTACTATTTTTCTATTTATTTTTTAAGGCACACTTTATATAACAATTTATATATGAATATCATACATTAACAGATCTCAAGGATATACACATTTACAAACAAATAAGCAATGATTATAGATTGGTATACTTCACCTATTTACAATAAACGCATTTTCATGTATAACAATGTGCAATTATAAAAATATATTTGATTGCTCACAAAAGCATGTGTATTACATACTTATATAACTAATAAACATCGAGTGAGGTAGACATCATTACGATACAATTAATGATTAAACAACAGTATTTAAAATACATGTATATCATATATATATATATATATATATATATATATATATATATATATATATATACTAAAAAAATATTATTATATTATATTGTTAAAAACATTGAATATTATAAATAGTTCTTTTCTACACACTGTATTAAATTTTATATTATATTCAAAACAAAATCAAATGTGCACATCTTTTACAATATAATTAATTTGTAAAATGATTTCGATAAAAAAAAAAATCACATTAAGAATTCCTGATTTTTATAAAAATACATAATACTTTCATTAATATGCATATTATATTGCCACAATAAAATATTTTTATTCTTGCATAGTGAATATCAAATTAATTATTTAAAGTGAAATTATATAAATAAAATGTTAATAAATCTTTTTTAATTAATTTCTGGTCCCACAGTTAAACTTTTGCCAGAGCAACATATATATATCTTATGAATCTTATTATATTTATAGAACTAATCATTTCGAGATAACGAAAGCATATTTTACGATTTGCCTTATAACAATATATACTATTAATCGCATATTAAATGTTATTTTTCATTTTTGACTATAACTTTTTTTTTCCTACTTACAGTATTTCTAGGACTATAATCCCAATTACTTGTGAACAAAGCTGATTTTGGAACCTGTCCTGTAGTAATATGCTTACCTTGAATTTCTAGAACATCATTATTCTTATCGCGTATAATTTTTGTAGTAGAGGGCATTATTGAACGTGAAATAGGACTTAAAGGTTTTATACTGCGTTGTAATACAGCTGGTGACGCAACCAACGACGATGACCTGGAATAAAAATTGTTATTATTTTTATCATTTTATCATAAGTCACAGCTCGTTAATATACCTGTTTTTACTGCTGGGGAGCCTTGAAGTATCTATAGGAGCAAGTCTAAGATTTTTTGGCCACACAGCTGGAGATACAGGTGCATGCCAAGCAGAATGAGTATCTGGCATTCTAATACTATTTGATTTCCACAATGGCTTAATGTTAGAAAAAGAATTTCTAGCAGATCCTATAACAAGACATTATTATATATCAGTTAATAAATGTATTATATTTATTATATTATATTATATCATATCATACATTAAAATACATATTACCTTGAGAAGATGAAATTTCTAAAGCTTGTCCCATGAATCTAATAGGTACGGTTTTTAAAGTTGAAAAACTTTCTCTGGTAGATACAGCAAAAGGCACAGGACTAACTACAATTTTTTCATTAAAAACAGTACCAAGTTTATTTCTGCTTTGTTGTGGAGTATACAGTCTCTCTTTTTCAACATTTACATCATTTCCCATTTTTTTTAAACCTTTTACTTTACTCGCAGAAATGGAATGCTCTTTTCTCCTGTTGACATAAATATGTTTAAAAACAAGATATATAAGCATACATGTATGTCATAAATACTTATTTTTCTTTAAATATACCTTTCGGAGGAATGTTTATTTCTTTTAATAGTTTCAAGCTTTGATTTGTCAGAAATATTTTCCTCATGTTGTTTTATATTACTAAGATCTAAAGAATCATCCTCAAAATGATCATGATATAAAATTTGATCACCTGATCTAGTAGATTTAGAACTTTTTGTAAATGTTCTATTCCTACACATAGGTGCAGGAGTAATTTTTAATACTTTATCTAATGTACTATCTATTGTGTCTGTATCATCATTTTTAGTTGGAAATAATTGAGCACTTATGTATTCCAAGATAATATTAAAAACATCTTCTTTTAATCTTTTATTTTTTGAATTGTTTGAAGATTCATTGATACCCTATAAAAAAAGAAACCATTTTTAAAATTATATTTTCATTTAGAATATACTTTAGAATATACTTTAATTTAAAAAAAAATGACATTTTATATAAATACATCATTATTAAAAATATAAACATATACCTTTGTTACTTGATAATGTTCAATAGATAGTTTTGAACTATCACAATGATCAGACGGTTTTTGTACTTCTTTTTTATCTGCATTATAATCTGTGGATTTACAGATACTTTTATCGAACAATCCTTTTCCAATAACTCTCAAATGCGGTATTTGCATTTTCCATTGCGTACATTCTTCCAAAATTTCATTATTGGACAAGTTATTAGTTTCATTATAGAGAACTTTGTCAATTGCGTCCCATTGTTGAAGTAATTTCTCAGTTGCAACATTTTCCATTTCCTCAGGCCATGACAGAGACGTTGAGATACTAGTTCGATCCCAGCTTGTTGGACTAGTAATTCTTTTAGAAAACTCTTTTCTTTGTATATCTGGTAATGGAACTCCACACAACTCATGTTCATAAGCTTCATCGTCTCGTAGTCTTAATAGATGTTGAGGTGCTTTTATCTTTTGTGTGGTTGAACTAAATCTATATATAAAAAGTATATTCGTTTACATCTCAGATTTTATTAAAAATAACTTTAATATTAACTCTTACAGATAAATATTAATTATTTTATAATTATATTGTAAGTTATAAAATTAATTTTTCAAATTATTATTATGTCGAAAAATTTAATTCACATCTGAAATCTGAAACTGATTACTTTTAATTCTTGAAATGTAAAGTACAATTAAGAATAACGTACACATTCCGTTTAATTGTCTTCTTATGCATTTCATGCTTCCCAAATTATGGCACAAATCATTAAAAATCGTTATAGAGATTATGACAGGAAGTCCTTGACAAAAGTATAATCACGAATCTTGTATAAGAATCACTGTTGTTATTGATTATTTTACTAATAGCCAGGCAGGTAATTTAAAACATTTCAACGTCACCAAAGAATTCTCGATTTGTTAATTAAAAGATATATCCCTTTAAAATATTATAAATCTTGTAATTATATCATAATGCGATCAATCTCTTATTGAAACTCATAATCATTATTTCAAAAGAGCTGAATTTACGCGCAATAATACACATACGATGCAAATACATTTATCATGATTGGTCGAAAATATATAACAGTTAACGCTGATTGGTTTATATTCAAAATAAAAATAAACTATAATTTAATAATATTATTTAATGTAATGTTTCTGCCAAATCTTATCTTTATATAATGAATTATTTATTTTTCACATGTCTATTTGTTAATTACATAATAAAAAGTCTTGTAACAATAATTATTATAATTATTTAATTGTTATTAATCATCAAATTTTAACCAATGACAAGCTATTTTTACGGATAGTTTAAATTTCAAAGTGTATCCAATCAAATAATAGAATTTAAAATATTTAAAAATATAATAAGAATAAATGCGTGTAAAAAGAAACACAAAATAAAAATTTTTTTAAATTCAAATAAATAAATAAAATAATATTAAGTTATAGTTATGAATATAAGTAAAATACAAATAGTCATAGTTTTATTCATCATTGGTATCATTTTTTGTATACATAATCGCATTAAAAGTATGCATTCTGTAAAGATATAAATGAAAAATTATTATACTAAATATAATTTTATGTAAATTATATTTACTAAATATTTATTTTATGTAAATTTTTTATCATTTTGTTTTTAAAAATATGTTTAACATGATTCTATAGGAAAATATTATAATATGGCAAAATCTATTGTTACACCTTTTGAAAAATCTAAACAGAAATATTTCTCTAATCAGTGTACATCAACACAAACTATTGTTGATATTATAAATCATAGAGAAATATTGTTAAAATTATATGAAGCAGCTGATGTAAGACATATTTATACTTATTTGGAACATTTTATTATCTTCTCATATTAATAATATCTTTATATTGATATGTTATTATTAGAAATGTTATATGAAAGTGTATGCACTTAGATGCATTCGTTTAATTAATTATTGTCCCCATTTAATTAATATTCCACATGGACCCGATGGTTATACACCATTTCACAAAGTCTGCTTTCATGGTAACACATGTTTGATCGAATATATGCTTGCAAAAGGTAAACTTTATAGTATTTGATATATATATATATATATATTATGATATTATACTTAACATTAAAAACTTATGAAAGTTTTATATTATATACAGGTGCTAATCCTTTTCTTAGAACTTATAGTGGTGAAAATGCAATTTGTATGGCATTATATTTTTTTCTTAACCATCCTAACAATAATGATTTTACTTGCTTAGATATTCTTTGCGAAACAGGTTTGTAGAAAATGAAAAATAATTCATATTTATATTTTATGTATGACTACAGAGAGTTCTTTATTATAAATTATATCTGATTGTATCACAGGTTGTCATTTAGATATGCCAAATAAACACTATGATATCGTTATGAAATCAGCTTTAAATAATCATAATAAGCTTTTAGCAGAATGGTTATTATTGCATAATAAAATTACGAGACTTTCGAGAAGTTATTCAGAACCATGAAATTTTATGTACTGTATGCTTTACAGTAATAATCAATTAAATATATAATTTGATCTACAGAATAAATTATTAATTTGATATTGTTATTTGATATACTGCTTTTTTAATTAGTTTAGATGCATTGAATACAATAATTTCAAAATTTATTGTTTAATAAATTAATTAAGATTACATTAAGTAACTTGTATAGGTATTTTTCATAATCTATGTTTAACAATAAAGGAACAAAGTTCAAAGTTATTGAAGTTATACCTACAGCAAAAATAACCTCTTCGTTAAGATCGTCAACTTCAGGTGATCGTCACCGGATACATAAATACGTTAATTGATAGTCTTTATGTTTATTTATTTATTCGTTACGCAAAGATATTTCATTCTACGTTACTATTAGTTATTAAATGATAGTATGCATAGAATAATCGTCATATTCAACTCTAAACAAGTGTTATTTGAAATAGAATCATCTTATATAGTTCTACTAAAAAATTAAATTTGTGTTTAAATATGTTAAGTACTGGTTTGTTAATTTTGACAAATCCTAGTAGGATTACGACATTATTACCAGTTATCAATAAACATGTTTTAAAAACATTATATATTCAGTATTTGCCAGAAAAAAATTTAATTACACCAGGAAATCATTCCATTAAATTACCGAAATTACCTCGTTATGCTCAAATCGTTGCTAATATTTATAAAATAGCTTCCAATAATTGTTCTAGACTAGATATACGAATTTTATTAACACATATAAAAAATCCTGATTTTACCATTATAAATACTAAAAATCCGGTGGAAATAATAATTTTTGATCAAATTTATAATACAAAAGTAGTTGATACTTTTATACAAGATTGCCTTGTCAATATATCAGAAGGATGCAGTTATATTACACTTGATAATGAACAAAATGATAAGAAATGTAACGATACCGATGAATGTAGTACAAAAGATTTACAAACATACAAAAGTGTTGTTTTGGGTGGCACATTTGATCGTCTACACAATGGACATAAAATTATTTTAAGCGAAGCTGTTTTGTATTCTAGAGAAAAACTTACAGTTGGTGTGACAAATACAAACATGTTAACTGGTTAGAAATTATTATTAAAATAATGTTTTCAATTGTTGTATTTAGTCACAACTGACAATCAATCAATAATATTTTTAGGAAAATTGCTATGGGAATTAATAGAACCGTGCTCTAAAAGAATAACAGATGTTAAAGATTTTTTAGAAGATGTGGATTCATCATTAACATATGATATTGTTCCTATTAATGATATGTATGGTCCTACTAAAGATGATCCTACATTTGAAATGATAGTAGTTAGTGAAGAAACGAGACGAGGCGGGGATAAAGTCAATTCTTTGCGATTACAGAAAAATTTGAATGAATTGGTTATTCATGAAGTAAAATTATTAGCTGATGAAAATCACAAAGCATATGAAGAAAATAAAATTAGTTCTAGTAATCAAAGAATACGATTACTTGGCAAAAGATTAGGGAAATCCGTATGTATTTTATTGACACTAGACCTCTTCAATTATATTTATTTATATTACTTTTATATATATTACATATTTTATTTTTATATATATTATTAATAATTTTGCAGATAAACAAAGATAAACCACTTAAACCTTATATTATTGGGTTAATTGGTGGTATAGCAAGTGGTAAATCATCAGTGATCGAGAAAGTACAAAAATTTGGCGCTGGATTTGTGAATTGTGATAAAATTGCACATGATTTATATCTTCCTGGAAAACAATGTTTTCAAACTATAGTTACACATTTTGGTACAGGCATACTTAATGCAGATGGTTTTATCAATAGAAAAGCTCTTAGTAATATTGTATTTAATGATAAGGTATATTTATATATATAATTTGTATAATATGACAAGATTATTCCAGTTGTTTTTTCAATAATTTGATAATTTTGTATTAAAAATGCAGGAACAATTAAATAAGTTAAATAATTTAATGTGGCCTTTAATTCTTGAAGAGGCTAAAAGGAAAATAAATGAACTATATATAGGAGGATATAATGTTATTTTTATGGAGGCAGCAGTCTTGATACAAGCTAATTGGCAGAATGAATGTCATGAAATATGGGCTTGCATAATTCCACCAGAAGAGGTTTGTTTAATATTAGTTAATATTATATGTACTTCATGTTATTAACAATATACAAATATCTTATTAAGAAATTATATATATATATATATATATATATATATATATATATATATATATATATATATATATATATATATATTAAATGTGTAGGCTATTAAAAGAATCATGAAAAGAAATATTTTATCAGAGGATGAAGCAAAACAAAGAATAGAAATGCAACCAAGTAACTTAGATCAAATTAAAGAAGCTAATGTTGTCATATGCACATTGTGGGATCATGATTTCACAGAAAAGCAAGTACAAAATGCATGGGAGGAATTAAAGACTTATTTATCACAACATTCAGCTGATTAATATAATGATACTCTTAGAAACATAATGGTTAAAGAAAAAAAAAGGGGAATGTATATGGTTTATTTTAGTTTATAAATTTAATCCTTTTTTATATAGATTATACACTGGAATTAAAATATAATATTGTTATAAACTTTTGTACAATATGTGTACATATATTATATCTTACTAAATTAATAGGAAATTATTTAGCAAATAAAATATTATCGGTTAATATAGTGTTTTCTTCTTGATCCAAATAGTCTTGCATTTTAGTCATAAGAGAGCTTAAAAATGAACGAAAGTCAGCTTGTAACTTATTACCATTTTCTTCTATATCGCATCTGACATGTGATACTTTGGGAAATGTGGAAGCTGCATAAGTAAAAAAATTATTACTTTTTTAATTACAATTTGTCACTTATTTTTTTTATTTTTACACTTACAAATCGATTTCGGTAATTCAGATAGAGTTCTGTCAGGATCGTAACAAAATATTACGCACATATCAGGACCTAATTTAGTCTGTGTAACAAAATAATCATAGAACTCTTGTATTTCTTTTAAACAATTTTGTTTTTTTGCACTGTATATTAACATCACACCATGCAAATTTTTTCTTATAGCAGGCCAACAAGTTTTAAATCTATAAAATACATAAATTATAAGAATTCACATTTAAAACATACAATATATCTAACTTGCATACTTGAAATCGCCACTACAATCCCATATTTCAATATCTTTTGAAATAGTTCTATTATTTACTATAATGCCTTGTGCTTCTGCTTCTAGTATTCTTACACCATATGTTGGATGGTAATTGTAAGGGATTTCTGAAGCATCAGCAAGAAAGTTTGATACTGTAGTTTTACCACTCTGAAAGATATTACTTTCTTAAAGTATGGTCTATATTCAGATGTTTACTCTTTTCTTATTCAAAATCATATAGAAAATAAATAATATGACACATAAGTTTTATTACTTATGTTATCAAATAAAAAAGATTTAATTTAAGCACTAGTATTTATTAACATTAATTCTTAATATCTCACCTCCAATGGTCCAATTACTACTAATTTTAAAGCTTGCATAGTTATTGATATCTTTTGCAATACAGTATATTTCGTAATCTTTCCATATTTGTGTACCATACTATTGAAGGCAATTTTTGTGTACGATACTGTTTCTATGGTAACCATTCATAATATTGAATTTAGAATGCGTATTTAATTATATAACATAATAAATAAGCGTATTTATATAAAATTATAATTATTCCAATTGAAAATAATTCTATATATAATACATACACACACACACACACACACCCATACTTATGTGTATATATATATATATATATATATATATACACATGCATATAATAAACGGATATATTACATATTTATTACAGGTTAATATTTCAATAATATTTAGTACTAGGTATTAATTTATTTATCAACAACGTATAGTTTTATAAGATATTTATGTAATAAGATAGTTAATACAAATAAATTGTGTTATGAACGATATACATAGAACTAATGTAATTATTAATAAACTAGTTCGCAAATCTTATCAATATATATATAAAAAAAACATGTGCTGTTCTCAATATTTGATTGGTCAATAAAATACTAAATAAAATACTAAGAAAATTAAAAAAATTTTATGGTATATATCTTTTACTTTAAAAGATCTTTCTCGAATGTCAGATAACATATGAGTGCAAATACAATATATCTATTTAAGATAGCTTAACTTCTTTTACAATAAGTACAATTCATGTCATATTATACATAATCAGATGAGATGTTACATTATCTTTTAAAATATGTGTTTTTTTTTTTTTTTTTCATATAGCTTACAGATTATTACAAAATATTTCTGAATCTATACATTAATAAATATAAATGATATAACTTTACACATGATTATCTTCAAGTCATTTCTGTATAATAATCTAATAATTATAATTTGTAGCATATTGTAAACACTTATTATTTGGATAAAGAAAATAACAGAAGAGAAATTGTAATTAAAGAAATGTATTTTGATTAATATGTAAAGATTACTTTACATACTTTGTACATCCTCTGATTGATCAACTTTATTTTCCTCAGGATAGTTTAATCCATATAAAGCTAACAATGCTGCTTTTGCTGCTATTTTTTTAGCATCCTTTTTATTTCTTGCTGTAATTAAAGAGATATTATAATTATTTACATGTTTATAAATAAATTCTCCATTAACACAAGAATACGATTATTATCTTGTATTTATTAAGTTTATTATTTTTATATACCTGAACCAGTATAACCAACACCATCAATTTCCACAGCTAGTGTAAACATTATATTAGGTGGATTTCCAAGACGACTTATTTCTACATATGTTAATCCTGGTTTCATTTGATTTAATAACATAACAGGATGTATATTGGTCGCATTTGGTGGAAGTTCCTTCTGAACTGGAAATTTATTTGTACTAGAAAGTATTTTCTTTGCTCCTTTTAGTGGTGTAGGTAATCCTGGTCTGGGTACTGGTACTGATGTTCCTTGATTATGCCATTCCAAGAAAAGTTTATAAAGTGCAAAACTTGCTAATGAACTCCATGGAACTTCTTCGCTTTCATCAATATTAGTATCCGTTGACATTTGTCCATCTTCTGCATTGTCTTCTTTCGTTGATGACATGGAAGAATCTGCAGGTTGATTTGCTTGTCCATCTGATTCGGCATCCATACGTGCTTTCATACTAGCTGCAGTCATTTTTTCAAGTAATAATGCTTTTAATGCATTTTCAGCAGCATTTTGACGTGCAAGTGGTTTAGATAATCCTTGACCAACATATGTTTTCCCATCAAGCTGCCAATTATATGCATAATATTTAATCAAAACAAATATACAGAATGAGTATTCATTGTAAGAAAACTTTTTTTTACCTCTGCATGAACAAGATAAAGAGAATTTGGCATAGGTCCTTGTGTTTCAGGAAATGTAAACTGCACTCCAGCTTTCATTTCATTTAAAACCATAATTGCGTTTTTTGGTTGAAGAGTCTTTCTTAAACGTTGATTCAAGCGAAGACGTTTTAGTTTTTTATTTACCTTAACTGCATACATAATTTTATTATTTAACATAGAAAAGTTTAAGATATAATATCTGTTTGTATTATCTAGCTTTTAATTTTTTCAGTACACTAATTCACATTGATTGTTTGAATGCCTTAGCTCAAGGAGCAAAACACCGAACAAAAGCTAAACATCTTCAAATTTGCGCAGCGTTTTGTCATCATATCAATAATAAAATAATAATATAAAAAAGTATATAAAATTTTATAGAAACTATTACAAATGTATATACATTATACTTACATCCAGGTATTTTACGTCTCCATCTTGGTATTTCTGGTGCATCAGTATCTGCATTTTCAGTTTTGACATCAACTTTTCCATCAATGGCATTATTGCAACAGGCAGTTGTATCTGATGTAGTGAGTACAGATATATTTTGTGATGTAGAAGCAGGTTGTTGAGGGGTGACAGATGTGTTCTGCATAGGAACAGTAGATACTGTAATCGAGCTCTGTTTAAGTATTGGTTTTAGGCGTTGTTGTTGTTGAGTATTAGGTGGTGGCAGTTGTGGGGGTGGTTGCTGTTGCTGTATATGTTGTTGCTGTATATGTTGCTGCTGTTGCTGTATATGTTGCTGCTGTTGCATATGTTGCTGCTGCTGTTGTTGCTGTATATGCTGTTGTTGTATATGCTGCTGCTGCTGTTGCTGTTGCTGCTGCTGTTGCATATGTTGCTGTTGCTGCAGATGTTGTTGCTGTTGCTGCTGCGTTAATTGAGGTTTCAATTGTTGCAAGGGTCTTGTTATACTAGGTTGTTGTATCTGTACTGGTGGTTGAGATTTAAACGGTTGTGAAGTTTGCACATTCCCTTGTTTGTAAATAGCTTGCTGAGTTACGATTGGTTGTGGTGGCTGATAACTCCCTTGCTGACTAAACTGTAAAATATAGGGTGGGTCGCCGCTACACAAGGAACCTCTACGGTTGTGCTATCCCACCAAGGTCTAGCATCGCATATGTACTTAAAAGCAATCTAATGCTACCCCCATAGCTTTTACCTACCAAGTTATCTTTAACTATGGCCAATGTTTCCTTACTCATGACTCAGCTAAGTTAAAATATGTTAATTATTAGATAATTTAAAAAGCAATTTTAAAAATAACAATGAATATAAACTATAATGTATATGTTAAATTATAATCAATCTATTAGAATATATTCTATGTTTTAAGTATAAGTAATAAAAAAAAGGAAAAAAAAAAAAAATTACAAAAAGAAAAGAATGTACATTTATAGTACAAAGAATACAGTTTAAATAAAGTATATAGAAAATAAATTAGAGTTGAATATCAATAATATAATAATATTAAAATAATTCAACTTGCTTAGACATGAGTTCAGTATAAATCAACAAAATGGCCTATGGCAGGTTATGCTATGTGGGTAACAGACGATCTAGCCCCTGGCCGACCGCACTTCCTCGGTATTGTTGTATAGCTACTAGTACCTGCATTGCAGGGGAGGGGAAAGTAGGGACCACTAATTAGTACATGCAAATGGAAACAACTTTGGAAACAACATATGGAACATTTTAATGCATCTATATATGTGAAAACTCAAACATCTTTTATATCTTGTGTTATATTTGGGATCTTCTATTTAATTTTGAAGTAATACAAGATTTGGAATTAATATAAATTTTATATCCATAAAGAATATGACATAAAAGTACATATTAATAAATAAATGGAAACTTACAGAATTTTGGCTCTGGAAAGGAGCCTGGTTACTAGGATTTTGTGTTCGTGCTGCAACATATATAAATATATTCTTATTGTGTTTTCTAAGAAATATTATATTGTAAGGTTAATCAAATTATGCCATATAAATAAAAATAAAACGTATAATCGCCGAATTGTTGTATAACCTAAGCAAATATATTGCTTTTCAACGAAAATATTTAATAAATAAACTTACGATCTTTGTGTAAACATATATATTATGTTTATACCAGGTGATCATAACTATTGTATATAAAAAAAGGAAAAATAAAATACAAATGATATACATTTCAAATACGAACATAATCGATAGTATTGATCTTTTGATGTAATATATTTTAATACAAATCAAAATTTATTTATGTTTATACATAATTAATATAAAAGAATTTATTTTGAATCAACATGTTTATATACCTTGAATATAAAAATAAATTTTGTACTGTTCTTACCACTGGGATAGCCCTGACTTTGTCTGTTTCTCGCAAACATTTTTATGTTTTTAATAAAAGAGTAGAACTGTCTTAAATAATGTTAATTTGTAAAGTTTAAACACGTTAATAACTATAGTATCATTTATTACCACTTAAATATACATAAAATAGTTCAATTGCTTCGTTAAATGCTACAGTGTTATCGAGCACGCCTGCCACTTAATCATGAAGAAGGAAATGACGCTATGATTTCATCCCCACTACTCTTAAGAACAGGAAATATGAATCTCAAACATCGCGCATGAGCAAAATACGAAACTATATAAATGCTTCGATCAGTCGTTTTTGTTAAAAAAAAAAAGATTGCATTAATATTTTTATTCTATAATCTATGTGATATATGGTAATTTTTTTGTGACTGTACAATATTCGGGCAAAATAATAAATCAATTGAAAAATAATTTAAACGTCTGCATTTTGAAAATATCACAACATGTAGTATTCTTAAAGCGAAACTTGTACATTTATACAACAAAAATGCCATATATACGGTGCAAAATGGAATTTGTAATTACAGAATTTATGTAAGGGCTATTTAATGATCTTATATAATACAAAAATTCACTATCTTTCATCTTAATTATAATGCTAATAATTATTTTATTTACTCAGAGTAAACCTTCCATTTCTTGCATAAATTGCATATATGCATCATCCTTTGTTTTAGGTTGTGTTGTCCGAAGTGGTTGAGTTTCTGGTAATCTTTCTGAAAGTCTGGATATGTTGCTTGGTTTTCTCTTATCATCTCGTTTTACTCGTAGAGATGTTGGTAAAAACCTAGTAACATCCGCAGCTAAATTCCGAATTTGAGGCTTGGCTTCAATAGTCGTTGTATTTTTCCCATCTTTATCTTTTCTGTTAATTAATTGAGGAGCAGCAGATAATACATTAGGAGTTTTAGGTTGCGATCCTGTTCCTGCTTGTGTTTGCATCTGAGCATTTGCTATATTTGAAATATTAGATAAACTAGGCATTTGCATCTGTGGTGGTGGCATTCTAGGCATACTTGGTGGACCCGGTCGTAACATTCTAGGCAATCCAGGTGGGGGACCTGCAAAAATATTTTTTATACAATAAATTTATCGAATAATAAAATTATGATCTCCCCATGATTAAATTTTACATATTATAATATAATGATATATGTATTACCAGGTGGAAGACGAAGTCCGATACGAGGTGGTGGTGGTGGAGGCATTCGGAGGTGTAATGGCGGAGGTGGTGGCCTATATAGTAATGGAGGTGGTGGAAGATTCATATGGGGCAAATTATGTTGTTGTGTATGTTGTGTATGAGAATGAGATGATGCATGCTGATTATGTCCTGAGGAATGCTCAGATGCTCCTGGAGGCTCAAGTTCTTCATCTTCTGTTTTGTTGTTAGATTTATTATTAGATTTATTATTAGATTCATTCTCTGCCTCAAGTAATGATAAGCGAGCATTTAAATCTTGAGCACGTTCAGTTTCTCGTTTTTTATGAACTACTTCCATTTCACGCATAAACTGATCAATATCTTGACCTGCCATGGCCAACATTTTTTGTTGCAAAGTAGTTGGTTTCACCTTTGCCATTTCTCTATCTTTTTCTTTATCTTTCTCCGAATCTTTTTCTTTATCGGAATCTTGCTTATTATCATCTTTATCATCCGCAAAACGTATTGTTCTTGATTTTGCTGGTGCATCTTTATTCTATATGTTGCATATATAAAATAGTTATAAAATTAATTGTCTATATTCAAGAAATCAAATGAAGAATCATTAACTTATTGTAATAATAAATATACAGTATTACCTTTTCTGTGACATCTTCATCATCACTTGAAAGATCAGGCGGTGGAAAAGGTGGAACACCTGGTGGTTCTTTATTTGGTGCCATTGTAGGTATTGATGGAGCTGTGGCATATGCACTGGTTTTCTTTAAAATACTTGGTGGTATTGGTATGTTCATGAGTGGATGATGCTGTGGTATATAATGTGGATGTGGCGGATACATATGCGCAGGAGGTTGTGGCATGTCCGGTAGTGGAATTTGTGATGTTAATGAGCCTGAAATAATATTTCTCTTTGTAATATTAAGAAAATCTCAATAATATGAAATAAAACATAAAAGAAAATTGTTTCAAAACCTGGATAAATCCGAGATATATCACTGGCTGCAGATGGCAATGGTATTTCATCAACTTGTACCTGTTGTGCATGTCTTACAGCTTCAAAATATGAGACTAAATCTATTCTTCTTCGTTCGTACTGTATTAATTGTTCTTTTAATTCTGCCCACTTTTCTTGATCATCTTTTGCCTAAGAAAAGTAAATCAACCATAGAAATATAAATTATAAATGATTTTATAAAGGCATTAAAAATCTTCTATTGTCATCTTACCAATTTAAAATATAAAATGTATAATACTTCTATACTTACATACATTTTTAAAACACGATCTAAGGTTTCCTTAAGTTTCTTTCGTTTATCTTTTAATACTTTTTCATTTAAGGGTGGTGGCTGCATAACATTGTATTCTAAAATGAAATAAACACCAACAAATTAGTAAAACAAATTAGTAATTCAAATTAGTAATTCAAAACTTTAGGAAACTAATACTATTGTGTAATACTAACCCATTTGATCTATTTTTTCCATTTCTTCAATTATTTGAGTAGGATCTTTGCCTTTTAAAACAGCAGCTCGCACCAATTGTCTTTGTTTTTTATTTTTCTTTAATTCTTTTTTACGAGCTTCCTTACCTAAAATATATAATACACAAAATAGTCAATCTTCTATTATTTATAATAAGAATTTATTATTTATATATTTTGGTTATGAACAATACTGACGTGCTTGATCTGTAGGATTCATATATTTCCCACTTTTCGTGGTATTAATTGAACGTCGACCCATTTTAATTATTTTTAACACAAGTAAAACAATGAAATTTATCTGACTTTTTAATTTTAAGTCACCTTAATTGTAAATCAACATAATTATTTATGTTTTGTTCAATCAACATGTCGTCGTTATACTATCATTTTTCAATGTACTACTGTTCAACAATGAAAGGTGCATTTACAAATAACTTCTTGAAACATAAAGTTACGTTTTTATTAAGAGATTATATGCTGCGTTACGATTGGAGCATTTACTGGTACTCGCAAAATGTTTAATTTGATTCAGATTTTGTATCTTCAACTTGATATAGTCGTGCACAGATATTCTCATATTTATATATCTACTTAGTATAAATATAATATAGGTAATTTTTTATTGAAATTTATGTTAAAAACATAAAATTTAATAATTTAATCAAGTAATGTAATTTTATATATTAATAAAAGTTCGTAACTTGCGAAGATAAGTTTGAATATTTTATTTGTTAACGAATGAATTATTTATGAATTTTTATATAAACTGATATATTTACAATTTGTTTATATAATATATTATCGGTTAATAATAACTATCAAATATCAATGTAATATTTATTAAGTAGCAATGCGAAATTAATAGCTAACCTCACATCACAAGTTAATATTTTATATATTATTTACTTGTACTTATTTGTTTGTATATTCTTTATGTTATTAAAGAAACATGTTGAACACTATTGCTCATGATGTAAAAAAGAAGCCACGCACTAAGGATGTTAAAATACTAGAAGATGTAACTTTTTCTCAAATGGGACTTTCTCAAAATATTTTGAATGGCTTAGCTAATTGTGGTTTTCAAAGTCCATCTCCCATACAACTCAAAGCAATACCATTAGGACGCTGTGGTTTTGGTATGTTGGTATAATATTAATATAGCATTTATCTTATATGAAGTTATATTTTTAATATTATTATTTTAGATTTAATAATAAAAGCAAAATCTGGAACTGGAAAGACATTAGTATTTGGTACTGTGGCTCTTGAAATGATAGATGTTCAAGTATCTTCTATACAAGTTTTAATATTAGCACCTACACGAGAAATAGCTATACAAATTTCTGAAGTTTTGTCATCTGTCGGTTCAGAATTGAAAGGTCAGTATATTTTTTTATTTATTTTATTTTGATTAGATGAATGTACTCTATGTAGAATTTAAACTTTTTTCAGGATTGAAAGTTGAATCTTTTATTGGAGGAATGATTTTAGATGATGATAAAAAAAAAGTTAAGGTGTGTCACATAGCAGTTGGAGCTCCAGGTAGAGTAAAACATTTGATAGAGAAAGGATTCCTTAAAACTGACAATATCAGATTATTTGTACTTGACGAAGCAGATAAATTAATGGAAAATAGTTTCCAAGGAGATATTAAGTAGGTATAATGTGGCCACTTTTTTATTGTATATGTTGAACAGTTTTAATTCTTATAAATTTTGTAATTTCAGTTACATATTTTCTAAACTACCAGTTAGTAAACAAGTTATAGCATCAAGTGCAACTTATTTAGGAGATTTGGAATCTTTTCTTCAAATGTATATGTGTTCACCAATATTAACATCTCCAGATGATGATGGACCAATTCTTGTTGGTTTAAAACAATTTGTTACTGTAGTTCCTTCACATCCATGTACAATGAAACAGGTAGCTATAAATTCGTATTTTTAGTTATTAATATTTGTCTATATTACTATTATATAATTCATTATTAATTTTTAATTCTTTTTATAAAAGATTTTTACAATTTTTTTTTTGTTTATATAGGTCAAATTTAAAGTAAAAGAACTTATCAAGATTTTTAATAAAATTCCATTTAAACAATGTTTAGTATTTTCAAATTACCAATCACGGTATGTTTTACATTTTTTGATTATAACAGATCTAATCTAAGGACTAATATTGATATATATTTTTTTTAATTTTCCAGAGCACAATCTGTGTGTAATAAAATTAATTCGATGGGTTTTTCTGCTGCTTACATAACAGGAAATCAAGATATGGTTAAGCGACAACAGGCTATTAAAAAATTAAAAACATTTAAATGTAGAATAATGATAACAACCGATTTAACTGCTAGAGGTATTGATGTTGAAAATGTAAATTTAGTTGTCAATTTTGATATACCTGGAGATGCAGCTACATATTTACATAGAATTGGAAGAGGTGGTCGTTATGGATCTTATGGAATTTCTATCACTATTATCTCAAACAATGAATTACAGTCGTTCAAGAATATATTAAGAACTATTGGGGGAAATAATTTTTCCATTGCTAAACTTCCTGTAGAGTATCCACTTAATATTTGGAGTTCTGATTATACAGCATTTGATAAGATATTTGGAAAATATGATTGTGATATAGATGAAGAAGAAATTGACAATAGAAGACTTGATTCAGATGATGGCTTGCCTACTTTTATATCTCATGAGAAATCTCAGTGTAATAAAGTATTTTTACAAAATAATAAAAATAAAGCAAATAATATTCAGTTATCCTTCAATGAAAATATGTTAAATCAAATAAGTAATAATCCAGTACATGAAAATAGTAAGTCTTTTGAATATATAACTACATCAAATTCAGAAGACACTACGTCAACTAATTCGTTACTTGCACAACATATAGCAGAAGAAAACGAACTTGAATGTCCTTTAAGAAATGAAGTGGAAAAGGAAATACCAAATTTTGATACTTCATGTATTGAAGCAACATCAAAGAATTTATATGAATTTAAATTAATAAATAATTCCAATAATCCATCCAAGTTTCAGAAACTTAATGAAGATGTTGTGTTTAAAGCTGATTTATCTAATGTTGAGCAGGATGAATTATTAAATATTCATAATAATGAAATGATGGAATATTTGAAATTTACAATCAATAGGAAATATGCTACAAATATGACTACTCAGGCAAATAATACAATTAATTCTGAAATTATGAATGATAATAATTCAATATTTGAAAATAACGAAGAACAAAGCCACTTCACAGAAGAAAATAATGCTACGTGTGTTGAATTACCGTCATCAGAAGATACAGAAGATATTGATGTTCTTTATATTAAAGAATTATTGAACTATTTGCAAATAAATGCAGAAAGTTTAAAAAAACAGAATAAACTTGATATAGGATATGATGATGATTCTATACTAAGTATAGCATCAGCATGGAATAAACAGCTTAACTTTGAAATTTGTTTATTAAACAATACAATGAAAAATATATCAAATTCTATTTGTAGCCCTATAACAGATGACTTTAATTTATTAGTTTTAAGAACTTTCTTGCAAGTACAGAAGAAAGTTTTTCTCTATATTTATCCTGAACTTCGTACTGACAAAGAAATTGATGATATCTATTTATATTTACCACACATTAATAAAAATCTGATAGATATATACATAGAAATAGAAGATTTTAAAAGATATTATAGGCAGTATGGAAAAAAATTTGAAGCTTACTTTCCGTATCAGATGAAGGGAGATGTTTTTATGCCAAATTTAATATTTGATAAAGAATTGGAATATTATCGTACAGCATTACAATTTTTACAAAACGAACCAGATATTACATTAAGATTTGCAGAATGGATTAAATATTTTACTGTCTTAGATAAATTTGAATATGATAGTATAAGTAATAAAATACTAAATAAAGATACAATATCTGTCAACGAATTATGTGTTTTAATACAACAAGAGAATATCAACAAGACAAACAGTGAAGTTAAATTAATACAGAAAGATTCTTCGTATCCTGCAATACATGAAAATAATTCTATTCAATCAATAAGTCATAATTATACAAATGACTTTATATTAAACAAAATTAACGAAGATCCAGAAAGCATAAAGAAACTTGGTGAGGAAATGAATACAATGGATCTGGGAAATAAATTAAATAAAAATTCTAGTGTAATAGAAGATTCAGTTACATGTGATCAACAATGTAATATAAATACAGAAACAATAGGTGAAAGTAATGAAACTGACTTGTCAGATAAATCATCTTTGGATATTGGCAATGCCAAGAAAGACTTATTACCATGCAATGAACAAATAGATCCAGAAACTATTAGTTTTTGTAAACAAATGGATAGTTTTGATGATCATTCAGTACCTAAAAAATGTTTAAATACAAAACAAAATTCTAATATAGATGTACAAGCTGCAGTATCTTTTTGTCATAGGAAAAAATGCAATGCCGATACAAAATCAGATGGAGTTTCTTTTTATTGCGATGTTAATGAGTGGAACAGCTATAATCATAATCATACTATAGATCCTTGGATTCAATCGTATTGTTTTTATAATAATTATACAGATAATAACTTTTTTTATAATCTAAGTTATGACACGTGTCCGAAACAAACTTCTCTAAATAATGATTATTACAAATCAAAAATTAACCAAAATACATCAAATAATTCTGTAAATTCTAATCATAAAGAAGAAATGGACATTGAAGAATTATTTACATCCATTAGAATGCAAACTAATAATTTACATTGGCACATTTATCAGTCTCAGATGTTAGAATAGTCTACTAAAAATGAATAGTCATAATCATATGATGCGCTTATGGATATATATATATATAATATGTTAATATTATAAATTGAATGTTACATTATTTTTGGTCATGATTTCTAACGATTGATTTATAATCGATTGGTAATGTATAATGATATGCGAAACGATCGATAGTAAAAGGTCATATGTTATTGGTATGCATTTATAAGATACATGCTCTGTGTGCCATGTGTAACCTTTTACCATCGATACCGTACTACTTGATCTTACGTAATTCAATTGATCTTTCTCGATTGAATTTTGTGGGATTACAAATCGCATATGTCCTATTGAGTAAAAAGATTGATGTAAAAGACGCGTATTATATAGTTTTAGGGTTAGGAAGGATATTACATGTATAGTTATGTAAATGAAAAATACAAGAACTTCATAATATCTTCTATAATAAAAGTTATTTTCTTTATAATGATTTTACAATATAATAACATTAAATATCTGAACGTTTTAATACGTGTATATTAATACGCGTATTTCAAATAATGGATTCGACAAGATTGTCACGCATATTTGTACAATTTATATATGCCGGCTGTGAGTTAAAGCAGATCAGGTTTCTGAGGCATCTTTTCGACGTGGGGAGAATCTAAAGGGAGGTAGGAGGAAGAGCGAGATGGGGGAAGAGGAATGGAAAAAAAAGGCACCACCTTACGAAACTCGTCTCGTGAGAGAATTCAGGGTAGGAACCCGTTGCGTGCCTCTTTTATTCGCGAAATAATCGTTTGAGGCTCCCGCCTAGCACAACTTCAGTCGTTGACCACGTGCTTTCGCGTGAGGGAGTCTATGTAATCGTATTCGTGAGTGTATTGTGTCGTATTAATCGGAAAACGTCGTATCGAGTTCTTTCTCACGCGCGATTAATTTTGGTGTTAGCTGAAAATTAGTGATTTCCATGGCTTCCTTCAATATGCCTTTCAAACGTAAATGCTTCAGAAAAACACCGATCCACATTGTTGAAAATCACGATGAGGTACGTACGACCTCTAACGATAAGAGTGTCGTCTGTATTCGTCCTAGCTGATCCGTCTCTTCTGTTTTGTTTACGTTGTGATTCGCGACTCCGAACGACTTTATTTTTCTCTTCTCCCGCCGGTGGCGCTACGAGCCAACTCGGGATTCATACGCTCGCGCATGCTCATTTACAAAACAATCGAAATTCGATATATTTTCGATTATCGATCAATTTCAGTTAACGGTTTTCACTTTCATAAATGTTCGTTTTTTTTTTTATCGCTCTTAAATTCCATACAAATAATACGTATGATTATATCTATACAAGCATATATGATATATTTTCGTTCATTTTAATCGTGTATATTCTAAATCCATAATATAAATGTATTAAAATAATCTATATTAAATAATACGTATATACGTATATATGTACATATTACGGTTAAGAATATTTTTTATCTGAAATTCTTAAATAATTAAAAAGAATTCTTAAATAATTAAATAACTTCTGAATTTTCTTTTGTTAGGTTTTACCATTCATTTATCGATGTTTGGGTTCAAAACATCTTCCATTTGAAGGAAATACGTTTATTCATCTTGATTCTCATCCAGATATGCTTATACCAAGGTGTATGTCAGCTGATGTTGTATGGAATAAGGATGAATTATTTGGGTATGCATATTAATTTTAATGATAATTAGATTATAGTTATCATTAATTAACATTAAATATTTATTATATAAAATAATTATTAGCATTATAATTATGATAATATTATAAAGTTATTTAATATTTGAAGTATTATAGTATAACTTTTAGATAATCTAGCGATGATATTTTCAATTAAAACTTAATAGTATGTACGACGATACTTTCGACAATTTTTCACGTTAGACACATTACATGTTAATAAATTGTATTTTTCTTTAATATACAGTAGTTACATATCTATATATAATACAAATATTATACGATGAATTCAAAGATGCAAATAATTTGAAGTGCATTCCAAAACTGGCATTTAACGGTTGTCAGTGTAATATCAACAAAAATTAGCACGTTTCGTATGTTTTTGCATCGTGCATAGAAAAGGAATTTCACATAGTTTCTTCGCGCTAATAAAACATCGATGAAAATGTTCGAATTATTAGAATAATTTTACAAACAGTAATGAAATATTGAAATTAATAAGACTCATTTTATTATGATTATTAATGTATAGAGAATATATGTATAGATGTTATATAAATCAATGAATAAAATGAAAATGTACTTTTGTTTCATTATCACAGGGATATTAGTATCGAAAATTGGATTATGCCAGCAGTATATGCCGGTCACTTCAAAAGTTTGATCTGGATAAAACCACCGTGGGCAAAGCAGATACCCGATGGAATAATGACTTTTTTCATCGGCAAGCATAAGCAGAGCGGTACTATAAGGTAAGTTTCTTTTTATATACACACAGACATACACAAATTTTTGTTCATATGTTATTGCGAATATATATTCATTATTCTATTTATCTGATGCGACATTACTATCTTTCATTTTGTTCAAATTTACATACATATTACATTTCCATTCGATAAGCAGTTGCTAATAAAATCGCTTTAATTTCATTTAAATACAAATATATGGCTATATGTTAATGTCGATCTATTTATATGTGTACAATGAATTTTAATTTCAATATTATAACAAAAATAATTTACGTGTAATTATATCGTAAGGTAAGCGACTTTCTCATTAGTTTTTGTGAAGAGGGTGTCCCTTATTATGCCCATATAATGAGGCTATAATTTGCAGCTCTTATCTAGACTTTATGTAAATATGTGAAACTTAGCAGGTAGAAATCGTTTGGTAATTTATTTTAGGCGACAATTCTATTAATTGAGGCATTTTAAAAAATGGTGTTAGAACGCTACTTAGATAAACGTAAATGAAAGAGTTTTGCATTTGTCAGAGGATTTCATTTCCTATAATTATTTTTCACTTGTTTTATGCTTAATTAAAGAAACACCGTTATTAGCATACGTGGGTAGGCACGTAATATCACATTAGGTATATCGTAATATAACACGTGTTTTCTTATGCTGAAACATTAGAAAAATTATTGACAGATAATTTTATCTTTTGCATTAGTCATCGGATCTTGTAAATTTGTCGCAACATAAATTATATATTATATGTTATTTCTTAGAATACGAATATATTAAGACTTCATTACGCTTATAAAAGATGTTCAAATGTCTTTAGAAAATTTTATATACTCATATGATAATTATTTAAAATAAATATTTACGAATTGAAATATCTTCGAAGCACAAATAGCTGTTTCATCAATCGTATTCTGAATAATTTCCATCTCATTTTTATCGAAATTGATTTGTAACGTTTGAATGGACCCGAGTGAGCCTACCTTGCATACCTAGAAGATGGTATATACTCAGTTGTGAAAAGTCATCACATTCGGTTGAATTCTCTTTGGTGAAAGAGGTGAAGAAAAGGACGATCTTCGTGCGCGACGAACATAAAGAGAAAGGGGTACGGACAACTAAAGTAGCAAAGAGAAGCCGACTTGGTACGCCGGTGGTCGTGATGCACCTTTCCACTGGGTCTTGAGTTATGTTTCTCGAATTACCATGGATATATATCCGTGTATAGAGAATGAAGTACGCAGGATTATACTGCTCGCTTACTGTTGTCCGTCTTTTGCATCGAAAGATGTTTCGGTTACATTCCAAATGCTTTATCAAAGTTTCTCTTGATCATCGTAATATAGAAATTAGAAATTTTATCGAAGAATTCGGAAAGTTTAGTATATTTTTAAAAACTAATATATTCATATATGTATATATTCTACATATGTATATGTATGTATATATATATATATATTAGGTTGGTGCGTATGAAATGTCGGATTTTCTTTAATATATTCACTTAAGAATCCGACATTTCATTCGCACCAACCTAATATATATATATATATATATATATATATATATACATATCGAAAAATTAGTATTCGGGAACATACTCACTACGTGTCTCTTCACTCTGACATTTCTTAGTTTATATAAACGGTCCTGACACTCGAGTCGCGGTAATTTTCTTTGTCCAAACCGGGCTTGGACTTGACACTTCGTGCATGAAGTTTCCCTCTGACATTTCTCTTGGCAAATGTAGACGTCTTGACGCTGGACCATAATTTTCTTTGATACATCTTGCGTGAGTGAACGTCCGACAGGAATATCTTGAGAGAAGTGTCAAGTGTAAAGCTACCTCGAATCGCTCGCAATTTGAAAGTTAATGTCGCCGGAAGTACTTGGCAAATCGTGTCAAAACTGTGTGGTTTTCTATTTTAAAAAGGATTTCTTGTGTAGTGAACGTATGAAAGAAGAAATCATCTTAAAAGCTTTTTTCGTTTAATCGAATTGTTATCACGGATTCTCCTCGTCCTTGACAAGTTCTTTTCTTTTTTTTTTTTTTTACTTTGCTGTCGACGAAAGACCGAAGCGAGTAAGTTAGAAGAAAGGGTTTAGGGGCGACAATGGACAATGGTGCAATAATCTACAATAGAGATCCTCTTAGAGATTCCGTACCGAATGAATAGGGTAACCGGACAATCATCTCGTAAATTCGCTTTCCTTACGCGTCTCTTCTTCTCTCCACACCCCATTCTTATCCTTCTTCGTTTCGCGTTTTGTGGTCCTAGAGGAAGGAAAGACCTAGAGGAGTCGTCTCCTTATGCGAAGGTGGGAGTCTTCTTGATCTCGGGGTATACAATTCCTATCCATTTTGTTTCCATTTCTGGAACACATTGCTACTGTATCTACTTTAGTAAATTCCAAAGTACTTGGAACTTGGATCGTTTCAAGTAGGTAATGTCGACTTAGCTATACTTTAGCAGACGTTCATTGTCTCTTCTACTCATCAAAGATTCCAGGAAGATATAAAGTTAATCATTCATAAAATATAGACTCAACTGAAATACAATATTCGTTATTCTTCGGACTTCCTAATTAGACGCGTATCATCGTCATTTTCAAAGAAAATTAAATCATAGTCAATGATATTCTTACGTAGGAGATTCTACTTAAGGTGTCGGATAATGATACTTTTCAGAATGCGTGGAATGTGATTACAGGAAGTCACTACTTATATAATGAACCTTCTCTATTCTTAGAGGTTAGTTTCATACCGAAGATTTCATGCATTCTTTGAATTTCTGGAAAAACGGTTCTAATACGCGTGGAGTACGCGAACGAACGTAACGTATTTCCGTGGCTAGTAGTAAATACCTGTCACGGCTGAAACATAGGTTGTATATACCGGTACTTTGAATACCGGTATAGTAGAAGTTTGTTGCAGCTTTCGCCGGTGTCGCGATCGCGTACAGCCCGTTTCACGTTTACCCGTCGTACACGAGAGTGGTACGTCAACGTAAGCAGTTCAACGAAAAAGTGCTCTTTAAGAGGGAAATCGAACGGTGCTGGCGCCAGAGACGGCGACCGGTACAATCTATCTTAAGCTCTGCTCAAATAGGAACTAGAAGTATTGCTGCTGTCTAAAGAAACGTGCCATAAAAAGGCGCTATTTCGTACACGCAAGAAGAATCTAGCTTAACCGATCTCTCACCGGTTTTTAAGAATGAGATCGGTAAAACCGGAAAATATTTTATCGTTTTTAAAAAATACCGGTTACGTTCTGAGAAACGTTTTATTGTCTTTCGTTATCGTATACTTCTTATATCTCTTAATTTTTCTTTTCGATTGAAAATTTGTTTATCGGTAATAATTTTGTTTCCACTACAAATGCTTCGCGATTAGAACACAGTCAATGATATTACGAGGAACTTTTCGAGTTACCACCTACATATGATCGAAGTCGTTTCGCGCGTAATCGTTCTTTATTATTCTCTCTTTCTCTCTCTCTCTCTCTCTCTTTCTTTCTCTCTTTCTCGCGCGCGTGCCTATGTATGTATGTGCGACTGCTTATGGAGTGCAAGAAAGAAAAATGTACGCACTGGTATCGTGCTAGATAAACGTGGTTACAAATTAACCGACATTCCTATTCCTGTTCTTTTTCGCGGACGTTCCTCGTTCACCGGCACGCTGCTCTTGGCTCAACGGCTCACCACCTTTCTCCTCATCAATCCTGTTCGTTCCTATCGATCTCCCTGCTTGTCGACTTCGACTTCAATACTTCCTCGTACCTCGAATAACTTTAGCTTGACCGCAATGAAAAGCGACACCTTCGTGCATATACCGTGCATGTGCCGTGCTCGCACGCACAGATATCTTTCCTCCTTTCGATTTTACAAAATGTATCATAATAACGATCAAACAAAAGGTTACTTCTGCGTTTTCTAGAATAGACAAATGGATTGCAACGTTGATTATAGTATTTTCGTAAGCCCTCTGATCGTCGGGGTCAATTGCTTTATCTAACGTTAGTTTAATTGACAAGAACTAATGTTCAACGAACACGAAAAGACCCCATTAAAGTTCCATCTACTCGTAGATATTATAAATTTCAACGGTCTATCAACCTGACATAATTATATATTGCTGTCTTCGATTTTAAATCCAAACAATTTAACGTGAGGTATATTTCCAAGATGAAAAAATTTAATCGTAGATTCGTACACGTTATAATATCTAGTAATACGCAATCAAATCGTCCAATTACATTCAAATGAAGAAGAGAAATTTACATAACTTACGTAACGTGTGTGTTCTTTATACCTAGGATAAAATGTACTGTCGTATTTGAATTCACAACGAGACCGAGTCAATCTGCATTCGGGACGTATCGCGTAAGATAAAATCTTGCGTTCTTCGCGCAAAGTCACAAGATTTCTAAACGAGGTACGACCGGCTGTTGGCCAATCGGTAGCTCGATTTTCGTAGCATCCAATGGTCGACGATGATGTTTCTTCCCGGAAAGAGGTGGCCCAACAAGCGGCATTAGAGTAGGAGGACAGGTTGATCGTAGTGGGAGAGAGATTGCAGTGGATGGCGAATGCAATCGTCAGCCATCGGGCCTTCTTTTCTTGCCTGTTGCAACGTACTACGACTGTCGTCGCTGAAAGCGGAGGTGGGCCTTACCGTGAATGAAACGCCATTCGTCGAATCGATGCTTAGCAATCTTTTCGAGCGTGGGAGTTCGGGCGTAATGCGCAATATGGGCAGGTCTATCTTACGTTTATATACATACGTACCTATGTACCTGCGTCTCGTTACATGTCATACAACTTGATCATCGAGGATCAAAACGATGCTCCTCCCTTATTTAAATCGTACCACCTTTTGCACGTGCTCGTTATACAGAATCATAGTCGTGCTCTAACGTAGAATGGATTCTCCAAATAGTAGCGCTCGTTCGACCATATATCATATATAATAGATTATAGAGTTATGATGGAGAACGTGAAGGGCGGTAAGCGGTAAGGCGGAAAATATAAGAGGGCGTAGCTTTACGAGAAGGTAGGGGAGAGATCAAGGCAGGTCAGGGCCAGAAGGTTTAGCGGCGAAGGTGGTATAACGCTTTTAAAGTTGCCCAGGAGCGTGGGCGCCGGCTGGCATATCACGATCGTCGCCAGGTTGCTCCACATATATCGTCGGTTCTTGAGTGAAAAGAACAAAAGGGGCCGCCACCGGTATGGACCAATGGGCGAACGCGAGCATGGGCACGATGTCGACCCGAGGAATTAGCATCGACCCCACGAACATCGAGTTCTCGATCTCGATTCTTCTACTTCTCCCTTACCCCTTACCATTTCTACCTTCGACCGTCGATTGATTCGTTGCGGTTGTCCCTAATTGACTGTTAGCTATGTACCACCGCAATCCCTTGGCATTCGAAGTCGAGTCTTTATCGAATTAATTATCGTCATGGAGAATAGGTAACTCCGTTATGTGTCGAACGAACGGCAACAACTCTCTTGTCTTACGACTCATCTCGTTGCTTCGTTGTTTTGAATTCAGCGATACGTAAATAAAGGATAACGAATGACGGATATTTCCTCTCGTGAGTTTGTTATTTTCTTTAATGTCATCGCGTCCCCTTATTTGTTAGGTACATCAGCATAGTAGTAGCTGCGGGAAGTATCTGGAAATACATTAAAAAGTTGATTTATGTCGATGTCGCTCGTTACGATCCTCGCGTGGGCGAAACGCACCGTCTTGAACTACCAGCACAGCTGTCAGTATCGTTTAGTAAACGTCAACTCTTACGGAATCGTTCGTGGCAGGCGCATATTTTGAGCAGGTTCTCAGTTGGATCGTTGATGAAAAAGTCGATTGAGAAAAAGTTAAGCGCGACCACTGGAATAATAATTAGAGCAGCATAGGCTGGTATTTAGGCCGTTGGGTCCGATCAGGCACGCACGTTCAGCCGGAAGCCTATTAAGCTGGAATTTCATAATGGGGGAGTGTCCGTCGACCGCGGTATCGATGAGTTATGCAACTTTCGCTCGTTACGGTGAACAATTGTGCCTACACGCGAATACGTTCGCGAATTAATTACTCGCGTGACTCTCGCGCGAATTTGCCGATCGAATTTATCGGACTTATAAGAAAGAAATCTTTATCTTTTCAACGTTATACCTCTAAGTTGTCGATGGTTTTATTCAAATATTTCTCGTATGTTCGTATTTATGAATATATGTATATAGGTAATGTATCTACTA
Source organism: Vespa velutina (assembly GCF_912470025.1). NCBI lineage: Eukaryota > Metazoa > Arthropoda > Insecta > Hymenoptera > Vespidae > Vespa > Vespa velutina. Next base: position 4,537,802 of record NC_062189.1, on the reverse strand, counting down.
TGTCTTCTGACAAATCGCATGCACGCTCGATCGACTTAGGGAAAATACGTGCTTTTGATTGTCGAAAGTATGTTGAGGCTCAGTGGACTATCGTAAAACGCACGCGAAAAGAGACACTCGTTCGCTTTTACATAATGTCATATCCGGTTATGTAATAAACGCATATGTATACGAATGTATTCGCCGAAAGCGAGTTGTTACGTTACGGAGTAATGTTCGATGCGGCGCGCGAGATAAGAATCATTCGAAGGCAAATTGAATAATTTCATCGATACGTTTCCGATGTTACATACGCGAGGCATGTATATATGTATGTAAACATGTATACCTATGTACATACGTACAATCTAAACTCGATGCGTATTCTTTGACTTTGTGGTTAAACTGTATATGGTAAGAACATTATCGTTATCTTCACCGAATCGGCCACGCTCGGGGACGCAGGAAGCGATCGGGAAGGAGCATTTGTAATTGAAGAAATAATTATACGAAATTGTCGGCTAACATGCGTACGTGAGCTCCGTAAGGAATCACGCGATGATCTTTGAAACTCGAAGCAGATGCCAGTAAATATTGTTGCTCGCGCGCCTTCTTAAATCAATTTGTCTAAGTAATTAAGTTAAGCTCGACAATGTGAGCAATTTACAAGTTATAGTATCGCAAACAGTGAAAAATAATGAGCTCTTCTTTTCTCCTCTTCTTTTCAGAAAACGAGAAAAAAAAAAAAAAAAAAAAAAAAAAAAAAAATAAAAAAAATGAAAGAAAAAAAATAAACAAAGAAAAGTAAAAAAGATAAAAAAGAAAAATATTATATAACTTTCTTCTAATACTATCAGAGAATTCAGATATAAATATCTTGCGTTTATTCGTTGGTCTCACGCTCTCCTGATTATCTTTATTAGTTTCTTCGTTAATTCCACGAGGAAGTTGGCAAAAGTGGTGGATTTATTGCGGCTGCATTCGAAGAATCGTCTTTTTCTTTCGCCCTTATCGCACGTTATGCGAAACGATAGCCAAAGCACGCTGGCGTATCGCATGGGCACGTTCTCGCGATACGTCGTCGCGTCTGAATAAAAATCAAAGAAAAATGTGCGGAGGCCTACCTGGACGGTGCGCCGATTCGTTGAGTGCACATTTGAGAGCGTCACGCCACAACGAGTTTACTACCTGACTTTAAAAGCGAGCTCGCTTTGTCACAAGCAGCCTTGCAAGGCTGATACCGGTTCGATCTATGCCCACGTGGAGAACGGCAATTTTAGCTCACCGCAGAAAAATCCTTTCTTACTGAGACGACGGAGAGCGCGGCGGAACAGAGAATGTGAGGCATTCGGTGGCATGTACCGCTCGAGAGGGGTGAACAACCCTATTTTTGTTCGTTTTCTCGCCAGTAAGGCGTGGAACTCGACGAATCCCGTTCATTCGTACTCCTTCGATTATCGTTCGGTTATCTTTGTTTTTTACCTTTTATAACAGTGACAGACGTTTATATGAAAGAAAAGTATATCGTTGACGTCGCGTTAACGTCGACGTTAACCTCAAACAAACGAAGTCTCATTGTAATAGTTACCTTTAGGAAACTTTATATTTCTACAAGACTCCCGTTTTTTTTTTCCCCCTGTTTACATTTGCATCTTGTTATGTAGACAGCATTATGACATGTAGAAGGACACGCCTCGTCAATAAGAGTTAAACGAATGCATATAGTTATACATGCATACAGATTTGTATATAGGTATATATGTACATACATAGATATACATACGTAGGCGTGCGTTCGAGTTCGCGCTCACGCGCCTACCGAGTTTTCTTATCGCACTATATCTATATCACGAGGCTGACTATGGAGCACCGTGAAAGTTTTCGCAGACGGCAAACGATCCTCCATGGCGGAATTATACGGCGGATTATCTGTCCGTGAGAGACGTCGGCACAGCCCTGAAGGCGAACGCAAGCATGGTTTTTGATCTCACCGCGACGATTTGTACCCGCGATCCACGTAAGAAGAACGTGCCTTGTCCTGCCGAGACAAGAGCCTAGCTCTCTGTCCCTCTCTTTCTCTCTTTCTCTTTCTTTTCCCTTCTCAATCCTTTTTCCTTTTCCATTCGTTCGTCTGAAGGAACAGAAAGAGATAGAGAGAGAGAGAGAGAGAGAGAGAGAGAAAGAGAGAGAGAGAGAAAGTAAGAGAGAAGAAACAAGAACTCTAGCGAGTCAGATCTGCAGTCGTCTTTCAAGCTCTGACAAATAGTCGCCTGAGTCTTTTCCACGAGAGAAGCGAGAAGAGAATCCACCTTGAAACTCTCGATCTTCTCTCCCGCGAGAGTTTTCGCGATTTTTTTTACCCCCTCCTACGTGATCGGCCATGCGCATAATTGACGTCAGGAAGTCCTGCGTCAAGTGCAACCGCGCGCGAGCGTACATTCAAACGTCCGTCAAAGTAGAAACGAGGAAGAAGGCTCACGCGTAGGCAGTCGATGCTTCGTCGGAAAACGGATAAGATCGAGGCTGGGAATATCTTCTCTCTCTTTCTCTTTCTCTCTCTCTCTCTCTGTCTCTTTCTGTCTGTCTGTCTGTCCCTCTCTCTCTTTCTCTCTCTCTCTCTCTCTCTCTCTCTCTCTCTGTTTCTATCTCTATCTCTCTTTCTCTCCTTCTCCTTTTACGAGTAGTACGACGATCTCGAGGTTACCAAAAATTCATCGGCGGGTCGTAGGAGTCGACTCGTGAACCACTCGGAATATTCTCCGACGAGTTTATTTATTATCTAGTTGTACCGTGGAACGACAGATTATAAAGTACGCCTGGAAGGCACTGTAAAAGCCGATACTGGAAGCGAAGCAAGCTGATTGGTCTTTCGCTCCTTCTTAACCGGTCGCTGCGGCTCGATTTGTCTCGAAGGAGAATCAATCCCCGTTCATAAAACAGGTGATGTGATTCGTTGATTTGTTGACGATTTGGCATTAATCGTTTAGGTTAGTCTCTTAAAAAGAAATAAATAAAAAATAAACGATAGGATAGATTATGTACTGTTATCGATTATCGATACGAGAAATATCGTCTCGGTGATGATCTTTTCTATCGATACACACGGACTTGTAGCGAAGAACTCACGAGAGCGCTCAACTCTTAGACGCGCGCAACCCATACGCGCAAGTTCAGTCTTTGCAACCACTGCGTCCGCGTTCGACTAATAAATTCCACGTGGCCCAGAATGATTTACGATCGTCCTCTCGTTGCGAGTGTATTAGGCCGCGCTGTAAATCTCAAATTCTTTCTGGTACGGCACAGCAGCCGCAACACACCGGCCGGTAGGGCGAAACGAAAACCGCAACGTGTCCGAGACTTTCTGCGCGAGAGAATGAGAGACGCGCAAAAGATTTTCTTTATGCGAAATACACGATGGTAGTTCTATACGCGAACAGTCCTAGCACCCATTCCAAACGTTTGCTGAAATCGAGAAAAAGAGAGAAAGAGAGAAAAAGAGAGAGAGAGAGAGAGAGAGAGAGGGATGATGGATCACCGGCTTATTTGGTACCCTTCATTCCTCAACAATCTCGTAATATCAGAAGCGCGTAATTTTCCACGACATTACGAGCCGCAAGATCGTCCTCAAAGGCGCGAGATTCATGAGGATGTCGGTTGGATGGACAAGTTTTTTTCACCTCCTTTCAAGAGTCTCCTTTCGCAATACGTTTCCTTGAAATTTTACCGAATACTTCGAAAGCGTTTCTCAACGAGTCGAGTAGCACTGCGGGAAGTAGCTACGGAGAAGGACACTCGTTTTATTTTACTTTCGTGAATCGGTCGCTACCGAAGAATTCAAAATAGGGGGAATAAAATTTACTCGACACTCACGGAATCCATCAAGCTTTTTTGCGTTAGTACCGATGCACGATTATGGTGTCCGTTGCGTAAAATACGCGATTCAGTTATTAACGGTCGACAGGCTTCGTTGACTGTTAGTATACGCGTCCACTGCGACGCGAGCTACGTTTAGAACAACGAAGATGACACCATGTGTCTTCGCTGTCCTCTCGAGACGAAATTTATCTCTGCCATACGCTCTTTTTGCATTCACCGGCTTATGTGATTATTTATGAATGCCGAGAAGTTTCTTGCATTTTATTGCGAACCCAGCTTGTCGTCGTTCACATAAATTATTCTAAAATCTGCACACGTCATCGTTGTGATTTACTAATCGGTTAATGAACCTAAAAAGTCGTTACGCTATTGCAACGTTCGCCGATCTTAACTTTTCCTGTCGCAAACTTATCAACGTTAATAATCGCGAGGCTCGTATTCAAAGCGGTACTGTTAATATTCAAGTACGATTTGATCGATTTTTAATTACCTCGTAAATTAAACCGATCGAATATTCGATCGCGTTAACTCCACAAAAAATAATCGGCAGGTGAGCGTTATACTTAATTGAACGTAGACCAAGTTTATACAAACTTTTTAAAAAATTTCAATCGAGCATTCGTGCATGATCAGTAATTAATTACTGATTATTGATAGTCAACGTTACCATCGCTGCCTCCATTTAATACGAATAAAATATTTCTCTCGAAACTTACGAAGTATTACTGCTGATGAATCAAATGCTTGCTTAAAAACCATGTCTCGTTTGTTAATTGATTACTGTATACTTCGTACTTTCGTACTTATTAATAATTAACGACTGAGCCATCTGCTTCCGAGTTCTCTTTCGACTTCGTACAAGCTACTGGCTCAAAGCTTCGAAATGATAATGATTAAAATCTCAAAACACGTAAGAATATATATTTTTTTCTTTTTTTATTTTCCGTGCGATAACACTAGAATATATAAGGAAGACAATTTTAAAAAGGTATGCCTCGATGTTGGCGTTAATTGACAGTCTTCAGTAATTAATCGATGACGCATTGAAGATTCTTCTAACGGATAGAAGCTCTTCCTAATGGTTTGGTACGAATCTACGTCAGTCGCGTGATTTCAAATTGGATGGTACTCCATCTATCTTCGAGGAATCTCTCTCTCTCTCTCTCTCTCTCTCTCTCTATCCTTCTCTCTCTCTCTCTCTCTCTCTCCGATTATTTTCCCAAGTCTACATACGACCAGAACTCTCGTATCTCTTTGAGAAATCGAAAACGATTCCGGTTTGTGTTAGCTTTGCACTCGAAATAACGTTCGATCGCTGCTTCGAACTCGCGTTTTAATAATCATGGCATCGGTCTTCGTACATTTAAAAACTTTAGCTATCGCGGTAAAAGCCGTATACGCAATGTTCGTCGAGCGACACGTGAGTAAGAAAAGAGCGAGCAAGTACGCGCGTAATCGGTATAGCTCGAGAAACGATCTCGGTTTATTATTCTTTCTCTTTACTGTTCCTTTTCTTCTTCTTCTTCTTCTTCTTCTGCAAAGAGCAAACGTGGCAGCAAAGGTTTATAGAGAAAATCTCGGGATACGTACGTACGTACGTACGTATGTATGTAGGTATGTATGTATGTATGTATGTATGTATGTATGTATGTATGAATGTATGTATGAATGTATGTATGTATGTATGTACATACATATGCGAGCATTCTCGTGGGCGTCGAGACTGCCAACGAAGAAGTGGATCGACGGTTGCTTGGCAAACAATCCGTTTTATCTCGCGAATCAACGTGATCCTTGCGAAACGAGCTACTCACGGATCGGGCCAAATCGAGAAAAGGATGCCAATGGCGTAGGGTAGTCTTAGGTAACATTTATTTCTCTCGCTTCTATTATTCCAATATAAAATCCGTTGTAAAATTATTTTACAAATGGCAGATATAATAAAGACGTTTAAAATTCTTTAAAATTATTTTAACCAAACGATAACTTAATTCAATATATCGATGGTTGGGATTAAACGGATAGGGAAATCACGAGTAGGCTCTAACTCGCTTGAGTACTCAGTTTCTTCGATTTGCTGTAGGTAAAGGACATCGGTTTGCGGTGCTGCCGTGGTTAGCAGCAATGCAGTGCTAAATCGCTCCGACGGACATGGCTATTCGATTAACCTTCTGAACTTTCTTCGTTCGAGGATAAATTATTCCTCGATTTTTCGGTTCCTCCTCTTTACTTCCAGGCCATTCTTAAGTAGAGAAAACGCGCAAGGACAATACGATGTACACGGTGAATTTGTCACTGTCGGTTGTACTGTCACCCGACAGTAAGCCGGACCAAAACCACCGGCATACGTCCGCATCCTTTTGTTCCCTTTTGTTCCTTTGCTTGCTGTATCTAATGACGCGTTGCCAAGCGAGGGAACAAGTATAAACTTCGTTGCTATTCGATCGCATGTGGCTCGCCTTATTTTCGAAAAGATCTTTCGTTGATCTTTCGAAAGTAGTTGTCTAAGTAGTTACTCAGGAGTGATAGTTCATCGTACCGTCGTTTCTAGGATCGTCGAGGAGTCACTCGAACGAAAATTTTCTACAAGCGGTAACAGGCCGACGTGAGTGCTTACGTAGCCAGGCAAACCACGTTGCCTTCGCAGATTCTATGCATGACACGTACTCAAGATTAATAAATTACTACGCTTTGACTCTGACGAGGGTTCAAAGCGTAGCTCAAAAACGTAAGGCTCTTGCGTCGTGGCCGCATGAACGTAATTATTTATTCCTTAATATCCACGCTTCTCGTGAATCGGCATATGGAAGACGAGGAAGACGACACTGATTGATTCGTTTATCGAAGAGAAGCTAAGCCCGGTCGGTCGTCGGTTAAACGGCATTAATTGGTTCATGCGAGGCTTCGTTCGCTCGGAAAGACAGGCTACGCTCTTTTTCTGTAATTAGTTTTCTGTCTTTGAAACCTTCTACGGTTATGGTCTCGTTTTTCCAAGCACCTCTCTAACTTTCGACTTTTACGGACGTTCGAAAGGAGTAAAATAAAGAAGGGAGAAAAAAAGGGAGATGGATAGACGAGGGAAATGGGGAGAAGCGGGGAGGTCGAAAGAGAAATGTGCGCTAAAGGTGCGTCCAGTTCGTTCGAGTCGAGTCGCGAGAGCTCGATCCGCTTCGACCTGTATGCGGGTATCTACTACTCATAATATCATTCGCAAATACTTTCTTAGCCACGTTCTGGACACACCTTAACGAAAAGCACGTACCTACGTACGTTCGTCTAAGATCGTCATTAATTTTTTTATCTCTCGCAAAGGGCGCACGTTTTTGCTCTTACGGAGAGTCGCGGCTGTCGAGCCATATAAACGCACGCTTTACGAACGAGTTCTTCCCGTTTCTTTCTCGCATTAGCCTTTTCCGCGAGGATCGGAACTGCGCTTTTTCCGCGCGCACGAAATCGAATGGCAAGCGATTTAACAGACCGTCAGAGGTTGCCGTGCTTTCGAACGCGAACTTGACGAATCGACTCTCGCCTTTTGCAGAGCACCTGTTAAGTATTTATCGTAGCACGCGAGAGAGAGCGAGAGAGAGAGAGAGAGAGAGAACGCGACATGACTACCGGTCGATTAATTAACGAAAAATCGCGTTAATTGAGCGTATTCGTGATTTATGTATTACGTTACCTCGTCGCCTCCGGTGAGCTCTTTGCCATGAGACTTTCTCTTCAAACGTTCTCCAACGGAGAACGAAGATCAATGATTAAATATACCCACTTTTTGCAGCCAAATATGCTTTATTAATTTTACAAAGTTTATATTTTATCGGATCATTCAAGGAACGATTTAATAGTTAAATATTAAAAAAAAAAAAAAAAAAAAAAAATAAAAAAGAAAACAAGAAAAAATAAAAAATAAAATCCTGAGGAATTCTTGAAATTATAACGGTATTCTATCGTTTAGCTTCTTTTTAAGTTCGGGGAACTTTGAGAGCGATACTTCCCACCTGTCGGACGTAGCCGTCGTGCGATACGCGCCGCGGGCAGGCAGAAAACACTGCGATAAAAGCGCCGCGCCAAATACGGCGTAGCCGTCCTGGACATGAAGCTTGTTTTGAGGAATCATTAGAGGTGAAATAAAATGCGGCGCGCTCCCTTTGCTACCGCTCGTCCGGTGCCGAGTGAACGGGCAAGCGCGTATATAGCCTTATGGCACTACTACCTTCCACGGACAGTCAGAAGTGAACGCGTCCTTCTTCTTTCGACGAAAGGGAGCGCGCTCGCGCGCGCGATATCGTAGGAACCTGGAAGTTCAATGCATTTTTTACCGGTCCCACTCGAGACAGACAAAAAATCTGCATCAATCTTGCACGGAAATACCGACGGTTTTTCGTCTTGGAACTTCAACTTCGTTTCGATGCTAACAGCCAGACTCCGGCCATCAACTTATTCGCGATTTCGAGACTTACTTCGTGTTGAAACAGATGCTATCGAAGTGAATCATCCTGGTCTCTTTCTTTCATCCAAGTAAGGGATTTAATGTAACAAAAATGCAAGCTCGACGATTTAAGTACCTACACTCGTTGATCGATAAAAAAAAGATCGATGTTGAACGATAAATATGTTAATCAACGATAAAATTATTTAGATTCTAATGACTATATCTACGTATAAAGATGTCCTTAAACGATTACATTTATATATTCTACGGTCTACAGTATAATACTCCGACACTGTTCGTCGTGAAGCAGATGATGCTAATTAGATGTAATTAGATGTCTGGAGTATCGTCTGGGATATCGAATTGAAATGAGAGTAACGTTTGTAACGATCGTTATCGGTAGGAGATATCGATTCGACGAAGCGGGTCACACCTGTACGGTATTATCGATCTCACTTAAGATCCTCGACGATTTGAACTTTAGTCTGTTTTCGATATTTCTTCATGACAAATCTACAATAAAATCAGTAATCAAAGTAGAAATAAATGATGAATGGGATCGTTGATATTCACACCTGTATTGAACGATAACTATTTTGGGTTTGGTGAAGACTATGTTGTACAATTTGTAAAAGTTATAAGAAAGAGAGTTGCCAAGTTTCTCTCTCTTTCTCTCTCTCTTTCTCTCTCTCTCTCTCTCTCTCTCTCTCTCTCTTTCTGTCTGTCTGTCTCTCTGTCTCTCTCTTGTCCTCGTACTCGGAGGCTGCGAAAAATCATTTGAACGTGTCATAAAATCACGTTGGCATTTATTGCCCCGCGCGTCTTGCTCTCTCGATCGTGTTCGAGTCCATTTGTAAAACAAATGCGAACTCGTTTCGAGCTCGTTGCCGCCTAAGGTTGTCGGCTCGTTGTCGTTCTTTCGTTCGTTCGTTCGTGCGTGCGTACGTTCGTACGCCGCCATCCCCCTCGCGATCGCGTTTAGATGTAAAAATGTGAGGGAGACGCAATGCAGTCGCGCGCGTATAATACCACCGCGTTCCATGTTCGCGTTCGGAAGTCGAGCGACTTGCTAGTTGGCTAGCCGGTGAGAAAACGAAAAACCTTCTCCCTACCTGTCTTTAACAACGTACCGAGTGATTTATATTTTATCTTCCTCAGAATTCTACGTGGATCTCAGAAAATCGAGAAAATAAAGCATAGGAAGGATTCGCTGAAACGTTCTTTCTACGATATATAGGCTCGTATTATGATGAATTATTGTCGAGCATTTATCGATTTAAAAACTATATTCCTTGCTCTCTTTATGGTTTCAACGTAGATAAAATGTACATGGTTAAGTATTTACGACGAGGAAATGGTTGAACGAATTCGTGGGATATCCATGCGTGACCTTAAATTTATAAAACTGTTCACGGTTGAGTTGGTCTTTTACCCCCTTTTGTATTTATTGTTGATATTCTAGGGTTTTAATGACGTGTAGTATTAAGCGTATTATTTAAATTCGTGTCACATTTTCCCCGATTCCGGCTGTTGGATCGAATCAGCATTGGTTCCCAACACGAGACGGCCATTTATTATCGGAGACAAAGGTTACGCCGGCTGGCCGACAATGGTTGTAAGTACGCGCTTCCAATGGCCGTCGAAGACAATGCCCGAACTCGGCTTAATGTCAGAAGGGCGAGCGATGCATAATTTATTAAGCCGAGACTCGTTTCGCGCCACGGCTCCTGCACGGCCTTCGAGATTCGTGTACAGACTTAGGATGGATTCTTATGGATGCCAAACGAATTACATTCGTTGTATACTTTTTAAGGAGTTGAAACATGGAGGTAGACTTGGATAAAAAAAATGAAAACGATTTAATACCACTTCGATTACATATTCGATAGTGCAACGAAGTGGTAAAATTGAATCGCCAGGTAAATTGCTTCCTGTCAGCTTACCACGAACAGTTTCATAGAATCCTGTTAGATTGTAAATCACCAGAAAACTTGTTGCAAGCGAGTCAACGATGCGAGTTCTTAAACGAGAAGAAAGATATCCGCAAAGGTAAACTGCGGTCGCGTTACTTACGTCCATTGGTTGCCGGGAATTAATTAAGGTAGTCACAATTAACAGTAATGAAAGGGAATGTATCAACTGATCCGTTTTTAAGAATCCAGCTACCGGCGAGCACGTTCCTTAATCGCAATTAACCGACTGAGAAAGTAATTAAGGACGAAGGCCGTCGCCGATTAGTGTAGAAATGAAGAAAAGGTTCGGCCGTGTCAAAAAGAGAAGAAAGAAGACGGACGAGGTTCCATAAGATTCACCGACTTCCCTTCCTCCCATAATTAAGGTGTCTTAATTGGACGCTTTCGTTCGCCAATTATTCTTGCGATTTCCCTCAAGGAGGTAAAGACTCGTCCCTCGGCTCACCTGACGCAACTGGGTCATGAAGTTCGATTATAAAACATTATCATCGTGATAATTCCTGTTATTCCTTCTTGGCACGTTGTATATTTAATCAGGCAGCGTAATAGAAGTCCCATTTCTATGTGACGGAAATGTCCATCCAATTAACGAATATATATTTTTCGTATAATTTTTCTTCGATGCAGTTAACAAGTGCTCGATAGGTGCCAAGATCGATAGGTGTCTACATGTGTATATATACCATGCATATACCAACCGTACGATCGATCGATTAAGATTAATTATTCGTAAGAAGTTGGGCCGTACTTCGGTCAACTTATCTTCGTTGGATCGTTGTTAAACGAACTTCGTTCAACTTCGATTACGTATGCGCTGGCATCGCGTGTTTTACCATCGCCGAACGTATTCGCTAAGCGAAGCGTGATTTGTCGAGGCGCTCGCTCATGGAAGTCAAAGCGGAATATATTATAATAAGAACGTAGGCGCGAGTCGTTGCTAGGAACAACGAAAGATCGTGCATCGCGCGAGCGACAGCTGCCGCGTGACATTTAACATTTAAGTGGTAGGTAGCAAAGCTGACAATCAAATGTGGGTGGATCGCTTCGCAATATTTACTCGATGAATTAAACCCATCGTAGAAATTTATCCCACACATAATTACCAGTTGGTTCCGGGCCCGCTGAAAACGTGTTGTAAAGTGTGAATTTTAATCTCGTTGTTTGCTTCCTCTCTTTCTCTTCATTTTTTTTTTTCTTTTTCTTTCCTTTTCGCCTTTGACTCAGGCCCCGCCTTAATTATAGACACTATCGTTAATTCATCGTACCTACGTCGAAGTTGCCACGTATTTCTACACTTTTTGTTTAAACGCTCCTTCAACTTCCGTGCCGTGTCTCGTAAAAGATATCTCGAAAGTCACATTTCGTTGGTTGTCTCCTTTACATAAGAACATATCCAATTAGGCAAAGAATCAACAGCCGTGACCAACGATCTTTCTCGCCTCTGCACCGTCGTTTTTCGATTTATTCTATCTCTATCCTTCAGAAATCTGTTCCTCCTCCCCGAAGGAGGAGGCTGAAGGTCAGAGGGAAGTGATATTTTTTGAAGAATTCGAGCCGTCATCGCGATCGCCCGAGAAGATCGTACAACCCACGAAAGAAAACAAGATCGGACGTTGTCAGACAGGTAAAACGAAAACAATGATCTTACTGGTATCGATCAAAACGGTTTAGACTCTAATTAAACGATAAGCGACTGGAAATTCTTGACCGGAAATAGTCAGGGTTCCCGGTATATGTGTCAGAGTTGAGATAAATTTTCGCTCAATTCTAAAATATATATTCTTTTATTTTGCGGAGTACGCTAGGTAAAATGTGAACGCGTATCATTTACGCGACAATGAACTTCTCTCACGAGTCTCATTCGTTCGTACGATAGTTTAGATAACATTGAGATAAATATTTTTCATCTTTTCAATCGTCGCAAAACACGCATTATCCTTCGACGAATGAGATGAATTATTCAATCTCTTCTTAAAGTAGAAAATACAAAGCGTATTTACGTTCTGCCATTTTCCTTTAAACGAAGCGTAACCGAAGTAAATGATTTCGATCTATTCGTAGATCGTAACACGAATTACCTTCTTGATCGCGCTGCGGTTGTTCTCCGAGTCGGGCAACCGAATCTCGAAGATACTTCGTAGACGATGAATATCTCGATTCATTACCGCGTATAAAATACGAGATTAATTGCCGTGATACTTTTTTTTTTCGCTCTTCGCCGACTCGAAACAGCGGACACCCTTTTTCTCGCTCTATTCATCGTCTACTACCTTTCTATGTCAGTGTAAGCGATATCATTGTGGATGTATGTACTTACGTGCAACGGGAACGATCGCCACGTTGTTACGGCCCGATGAACCTGACTTCGACTACGATTCAATGCTACAAGATCCTTCCTCCTTTCGAACGATCGTCCTTTGCATCGTGCACCTGCAAAGGGGAATTCCGTTTCCCCGTGATTCTCGGCATTGTCTATTCACCGGACGATCGAGGAAATTGTTCGGGATAAAATTTATTACTCGGGAGAAAGGATCTATTAAAAGAAAATAGTCGTCGATACGTCGGTCAAAGGAACTCGTTTCATTTATGGAGTCGATACGAGCTATCGATCGATTCGTACTAATACGTTTAATCGCATCTATACGAGCTCTTTATGTCAAACGAAAATGAACTGTTTACTGTGGTATATATTAAAAGTTAGTGTTTCAGTAGTTTGTTTAATTATCACGGAGTCATCCTAATTAGGCCGATATCGTGTCGCTCGTGACGTCCTGCGTGTTAAAAGTATCGACTTCGGTGTCGAATTTATGAGGTAAGGTTGGCCCTCATTTTTATGTCTCCGGATATAAAATTTTGACGGCTATTTTGAACAACACCACGCCATGCCAAGCGAATAGACTTTTATTTTATCATTAACCACGTTCCTTTCAATTTGTTCCTTTTAACTTTTTTATCTTTACCTCGGCTTTTACTTTCGTGTTTCTTATCTATATACGTATACAGGCATACATATTCATATATAACACTTACGTATACGTATACAGGTTTTGTAAGCAGTTCGAAAACAAGCGTTTGAAAAAAGGAATAAAATAAAATTGTAATGTCACTTATTCTCGTGAATGATAAACGATTGACAATTCTATGTAAAAATAAATGATCGATAAGAGATTTATCGTGATCGTTGCGCGGAAAGATCGACAATGAATAAGAAGGGAATGATAGAAGAGGAGCCGAAGGGAAGCAGTAATTTATCGAAAAGAACCGGTGGCTCTAATATACCTTAATAGATATCCTATCGGCTGATTGGGGTACTTTCACGGTTGCTAGCGTTCCTCTAAGTGCCCCATGGTACGAACGTTGGCGCTTGGAAACTTTAGTCGGCGGATGCGCACTATTAGAGGCTCGCCGCGCTGTTTTACTGCGCAGTAAATGCAGGTATAAGGCGCGCCTTTTAAATTCACTTACACCGCACCGAGCGCCGCGGAATTAAAACGCGAACTTTATTGCGCCCGACCGGTTTTCTGTCTCGCTTCGTATACGACGCACCTTCGCCTTCGAGCTAAAGTCTTTTCGGAGTAATCTCGCTCTCTTGACTATGCCGCACATAGTCTTGTCTATATAGAAATACGTACATATATAATGTATATTCAAAAACTTAACACGTCGAAATATTAAAATCATTAAAAATTATTGTTATTATTTAGGTTACTCGGGAAAGCATGAAAATGAATATGCGAAAAAAGATCTCTCACGATAGCGTTCACTGAGCACGCGAAAGGAAAACGATTCCTATCTCTCCCGTCTCCTAGACAGGAATAGTAAGCACGATTATCCAGGCGTCCTTGACATAGTGCTTCTTTTATCGCCGATACCGTCGTTAATACGGTCTATTAACGATAGACCTCTAACTTACGATCGTTACCGTTTTAATTCGTCTGAGAGAGAGAGAGAAGGAGAGAGAGAGAGAGAGAGAGAGAGAGAGAAATAGTCAATAGTTCTTACGTTTCGTAAGAGTGATTTGTTTAAAAAGTCTGTGCATACATACATATATGCATACATAAATAAATTCGTAGGTGGCGTTACGACTGGTACGAAGTAAATACGAACTCGTAAAGAAATGTTAAAGCGATATAAGCCAACGAGGTACGGCTTCTTCTTTCGTGTGTCTTTCTTGCAACATACCAACGCGACGTTTCGTCAGTTAGCTGCGCCAACGAGTGTTACGATAGCGAGGTCGCGAACGAAATAACGCATCGTCTCCGACTTATTCGCCCACGAGACTTATTTTCCAGTTTTAACGTCAATCTGTAAAGGAGACTTTGTAATACAGATTACGTAGGCGTGACGATAGACTCGACTGTGAATACCTTGGTGTTTTTGTTGTCTTTTTTATTTTTCTCTTTTTCTTTTTCTGTTTTTTTTTTGTTTCCTTCCTTTCTTTGTTTATTTACGATTTTGAAGGATATTTCAAGATTAGATATATTTTCGCGTGCCGAACTGATATTCTCTTACGCCCCTTTGTTTATACCTACGGTTGACAGACGAACACGAGATCGTATTAAATCCTGACGCGTTAATCCAGGTCCGTTTGTCGGTAGACTGGGATCTTCATTGACGGTCGACGGTCGACGATGCGGTAATACTCGTCCGGTAAGGAAGGGTGTAAACGGGGATGTAGCGACGGAGGAAACAACAGGAAGTCGTATTAAACGTCTTTCTCGTATCGCGGCTATGCGTTGCGAAATTTTCTCGCGTAGGTAGATAAACACCAGGCTCATTTTATTGTTGAGATAGTCCGGTTGCGAATGGCTCAGCTCGCTTTCATGCGAGGTACTTTATTTTATCCATACATTCACGTAGAAGTCATTACGTTCGCCTTTATTTATTTTTTTTTCTCATTTTTTCTTTCCTCTCTTTCTTTTTTCTCGTTCTCTTTTACTTTTCCTTAAACGATGGGTAGTTAAGATGCAATTACGGAAATAATTTCGCTCAGCGAACTTATCGCAGAGAAATTTATAAGTTTCTCATGTCGATCGAAAATTGAAACTTTCACCGATATACACGAGAATTACAATTTTGTGGAATAAAGAGTAAAAAAAAAAAAAAAAAAAAGAAAAAAAAAGAAAAAAAAAAAGAAAAAAAAAAAAGAAAAAAAAAAGAAAAAGGAATCCATGCGCTTCGATGCGGGTTGAATCGATTCTATGGACGGGCTCGCTTCTGTTCGGGTCGAAAGCGTAATCGGCACATCTCGATACAAGATCGATAAATCGTACCGCAGTGGAATATCGTTCCTCGTCTTCTCGTCTTATGCAAGAGCGATGACCGATAACCCGCCTACGCAATGTAGCATGCTGAGCTGCATTGTCCGTGTTGTATACGTACTGTATTTGTACGGACGGGATTTTCACCATGATCAAAGTTGTCTGAGTATTGGCGGACGCGCTTCGTATTCATCAGGATTCAGGATGCTAACTATCGATCGTTCGTGCGGGTTTTATTGTGATATATTAACCGGTCGGAACCTAGGTCGGAACATCCGTTCCAACAACATACGTTCGTAAGTACTCGATAAGGAATTTTTCGACGTTAGTAAAGACCGACGGATGAGGTACCGACGAAAAATAGGTAGCATCAAGAATGAGAAGTGGACGCGACCGGGTGTAGGAATAAAGGAGGAAGCATGGAGGGCAGTGTAAGCAAAAGGAAGTGGCGTTGAACAAAGAACAAAAGTGGGCGAATTCCCGCTCGGTCGAGATAAAGAGAAGGAGGACTATAAAAGTTGGAAGAAGCACAGGGAGAAGCGGCGAAATAAGAAGAGGGATGAGAGATGGAGGTTGAGGATGAGAATGAGGAGAAGGATGAGAATAAGGAGGAGGAGGATGAGGAGGTGGAAGAAGAAGAAGAAGAAGAAGAAGAAGAAGAAGAAGCTGAAGCTGAAGCAGAAGAGGAGGACGAAGACGAAAAAAGGAAAGGTCGGTGCTCGCCATGGTCCGGCAGATATTCGCCGACTAATTGAATTTACGAGCTCTCCAACCAACCGACGTGGGTCGTGCCGGTCTTTGGACCAGATACAGTGTCGGTTCACCGCCATTAGTAGCCCCCCTCCCCACCCTGTTACTGCCTTCTCCGCTTTTCCATGGCGATGATCCTAAAATCGACGATTGTACGACAAACACCGAAAAATATTTTACCGACGATAGTTTGGTAGGTTGAACGATCGAAAAATTAGGCTACATTTTATATCAGGGGAGTGTGATCCTAAAGAAAAATTTACTTTTACGTTCCTGTCCGTCTTGGAATGCTTTTCTACAACCTAACGATTATGTCGACGTTCCTTCGATATTTTCTCTCTCAAACGTGTACCTTATCGCGACAACACGTAACTCGGTAGGTTTTTCGTTGTCGGATAGATCGATTCGATGGAACCGGTCCTCGTTTGTTCTTCAATTCACACCGACGACCGACGTAACTAACCTCCCTTAACGGTCTGCGTGCAAGTGCGTCCTGCCGAGAGAATAAGGATGCCTCTGAAATATAGATCCTTCCTCGACTCCTTACCTTTTACGAGTTATAATCCTGTAAAATATCGTCCGCGTACATATATACGTCTCGTATCGGTGAGTTTACCACTGATTTAGAATTTTTAATGTTTCCAACGAAAAAGCATAAGAGTCGAATAGGAAACGCGTTGGAGTCGAAAAATGTTTAAATCTCGTAGAAGAGAAGATCCGAGGAGAGGCGTTCGCCTATTGTCGTACTAAGAGTAAGTAGAGCCACCATCTTTGTTCTCCGTCCCAAAGAAGACACTTTCAGGTACGACTACGACATGGTGCATTAGGCACGAAAGAAAGAGGGAAAAGGATAAACAGAAAAAGCCGAGTAGAAAATGCCGGTACCACCGTCGGAGGCGTTTATCGAAAGAATGCCCAGGCTTTTAGCGCTTTTTTAGCAGCGACTCAAAGAATCGCAATAGCCGCTCTCTCGTTCTCTTTTCCTTCACCCTACTCTCTGTGACTTTTAGAAACGTAACACGGCGCGTTCCGACTACAGTCCTCAATACACGCTTTACTCACCTCTCTCCTGCTTGTTATTTTCCCTTCGTGCTTTCCCGACATTAAAGCCACGGCGTATATCCTCTGTCTTCAAAAAAGCAATGTACGGTCGTTAAACGCTCGCGTTAACATTAATAACGATAATGGACGAGGCGACGAAAGAATGAAAGATGGAAAGAGAAAGCGGAAGAAAAAGATAGATAGAGAGAGAGAGAGAGAGAGAGAGAGAGAGAGAGAGAGAGAGAGAGAGAGAGAGAGAGAGAGAGATAGGGAAAGAAAAAGAAAAAGAAAAAAAAGACATAGAAAGAGAAAGATGAAGTCTTCCACGTGTGAGTAGTAGGTATGTTTTTCTCCTCTCTCTCTCTCTTTTTTCCTCTTTTTCGACTTGTAAGTAGGATGCACTGTTTTTCACATGTTTTCATCGACAGCGCGTAATTAGGGAAAACGTCATTAAAGCATCCAATTAGCAGAGCTTTTCGCTTACCGCGGAAATTAATGAACGAGGTAGGATGAATGTCGTTGCTAAGGGAGAGACAGAAAGCTCGGTTGCCACTTTCATAGTGTACGTTTCTCTCTCTCTCTCTCTCTTTCCTTCTCTCTCTCTCTCTCTCTCTCTCTTTCTTCTTATTTCTCTTTTTCTTTCTGTCTCATATACTCTCTTCGAACGAGCACGTATACGTTTGCTGACGATGTAAATTTGGAATACTCGGCACGCGCGGTTAGTGCGACTGGTTTCTTCTTTGCAAATTTACATTTTTCACATATATTCCGGCACTTTGAATAGAGGTGCGTGTAAAGTAAACATTCGTCTTGCTCGCTGAACGTGCATCGACTCGAGTTTCCTCTTTTCCTTTAATAAACTTTGGTATCTTTAATTCGTACTACGTTCATTTTATTTGCAACAAAATTCTATGAGATGTTTTTATTTTTTTTTTTTTTTTTTTTTTTTTTTTTTTTTTTTTTTTTTATCTTTACGTCACACCTTTCGAGTACGGCACTTTATTATTTACTATTTTTATCTTTCTTTATTATAGAAAAACGTATAAGTTAGTGCGTATACGATAGAAGGTACGAAATATAATTTTATGCTCCATAAATTTCTCTTCTTATTAAGATGTTATTATGACGTTATTATTACCATTTTAAATGTAATATACGATAATTCTATAATATTATTCCTAATATGAGATTTAGAACGACGAGAGCTTCTGATTGTTATTGAATGACAAGCTCGTCCGATTAATACCGTATAGAACTTCCAAACGGAGATAATCTTGATCGTTCGATCGAATCGTTTGTCGTCTGTCTACGTGGAAGACAAGCGTAATGTCGTCCTCGAGTCGATGTCTCAAAGGCTTTAAGATTCGCTTGATTGGATAAGATGAATAAGTAAATGGCTGCGTTCTGATAAAGGAGTACAAACGAGTTTATATTATTATACGTACAAGTAAATCACGCACCGTATTACGAGGCAACGTTTCTTATTCTGTTCCTCGCTTCTTATTTTCTTCGCTTTGTCTTACCCTTTGCGCGCGGGCACGCGGTATTCTCCGTAGAAACACGAGAAGATCACGTCGGAGTTTCAGAATAATTGGATCGGTACAATTAGGGAGTGCACCCCTTCCAAGGAAGCTCCTTCCGTACTTCTTCTGATTCCTGCTATTTCTTCGTCTCATTCGTCCAAGACCAAAGCTGAGGAAAGAGGGGCACTACGGTCCCCCTAATGGAATCAGATTCTTCTTGTTCCGAATGTGCCCGTTCAGCAATGCCAATAAAATTTAACAAGGTTCCCATTTACCATTTGTGGAATACCCAACGCGCGCTCACCTCCGTGGATCTCTCCGTTTTTCTTTTCTCTACTCGAGAAATAATCATTTTTATCCTCCTTCCACAATTTCTCATTCCTCTCTTTGAACCGGTGTTATCGTCTCTTCTCTTTCTAGATTCCTTCCTTTTTTTTTCCTTCCCCTCATCAAGATCGCCAAGAACGATCATGATCTGAAGGTACTTGAAGATGTCCAAAAAAGTAAAATGATTATTCGTCGTTAGACAAATCGAAATATCTCGATAGATCTATCTCTTGATTGTTTTTCCATTACATCGTGATTCAAAGAAACTTTCTATGATCTTCTTACGATCGTTTCTCTTCCATAAGATCTATACGAACACGGGACACCAATGTAAACCATTTGAACGTCTCGGATCTTGGAAATCCGTGATAGAAAAAGTCGTCTTTTCCAATCGGGAGTCTCCAATAATATTGAAAAATCGAATTCGTCGAAGGAGTGCAAGAGAAGGAGAAAAGACTTCTCCCCTTTTTCTCGCTAGATCAAGATCATCGCACTCGTTGAACTTAATCGACGTTGACTGATTCCATCCTTAACAGGATTTCTCGGTCGGCCCTCTCGCGCGTTTCTCTCGACAATTTCGCTATTAACCGTGTTTCTTTGCTCTCAGGTCTCGGCGATTCGCGCCATTCGCGGCTCGACAAAAGAAGCGTTCTCCTGGAGAGGAGAGAACGCGCGTTGCATAGGCGTGCACTGTCGGCTTGCACCATCGGCTTCCACCGTCGGCTTCCAACGTCGGCTTGCAACGTCGGCGTGTCGCCTCGTCTTGTAACGCGCGCGTGTCTACACGTGTACCACCGGCATGCCTGTTACGAGTTTCCTCCTTGCCCGTCGAAAGAAACGCGAGAAAACGTTCGCACCCGTCGATCCGCGGATCGCTAATCGCGTATCCGTACCGCAAACCTGTTTCCTCTTGCCAGTTTGAGTCTCCTCTTGGCCAGATGCTACCGATCCTTGACTCTTTCCTCCTTCCTTCCCAATTATTGCTCCTTCCAAGGTATCTTTGCGATGAGAAAAGAAAAATTTATGTCGAGAAGACAGCTCGATCTTCTTTTCTTCTTTCTTTCTTTCTTTACTCCTTTATTTACTTATTTATTTATTTATTTCTCTTTTTATCTTTATATCGAACATTCCATAATTTTTCTGTCATAACTTGTCCAAGATGTTATACTTGGAAATTATTAGAATTATCGACCAACCCTTTTCTTGTATAGACTCATCTTTCGAGAAGTCATTGTACCCCTCTTCTCGGCCGATTGGGAAAGTACATAGCTACGTGGTTATCGTTTACATCTACGTAAGAAAGTAATCAGCGCTGCTTGTTGTGCGTGTTTTCAATTAAACGGGGTAAATTGCAGTTCGCTTCATTTACAATTAAGCCTATTTCTTATGGGGTCGAGAAGGCAGGTTACACATACGCAATCAACGCCCATAACGACGCGTTACGCGTTGCCTACCGTAGGTATCATCTTAATGAGCTTTGTGGACTGTTACTTCATTAATTTCTCAACATAAATGCAAATGGCCGCTTAATTTTCTCGAATCGTTTCATACCTACTACCAATGTGTTCGTATCCAACTGTTTATCGCGTGCAATAACAATGATTCATGCGATCTATAAATGGATGGATTTCCTTATTCTTAGAAAAGACTTGGAAAAAGTATTCTTTCCTTAGATTACTTATCTACCGACACGTACAAACTATACGGTGCAACTATGTTGCATTTTATTAGCTCTGTGTTTTTATCTTCGGCTTCTTTGGAGGATCCTTGAGCTCCTTCACTCTCTCCTTCTCCGACAGATATATTTTTTTGGTCTCCGGAGAAATCAGGACGTGATCCTGATCGTATCGGCGTCGAGGACACGAAAAAAGTCGGCGAGGCAAGAGAGGAATTTTATAGGTAGGTAGGTACTAAAATTCGCGAGTGATGCTCGAGCACACGTTACTTTATAGGTACTAGAGTTTCGGAGAGACGACGATAGTCGGAACGTGTGACGAATAAGATCTTGTCATCGACGTCGTCGTCGTCGTCGTCGTCGTCGTCGTCGTCGTCGTCGTCGTCATCGTCGTCATCATCGTCGTTCTCATCATCATCGTCGTCGTCATAGTCGTAGTCGTAGTCGTAGTCGTTGTTGTCGTCGTTGTCGTGGAGAAAGTCCGACGGATAAAGAAGAGGAGAAGCAGGAAAAATATATGAATCTTTTATAGTTCCGCCTGTCTACCGTGAAAAGCATAATTTCCTGATTTAAGGAAATTGCCGGGTAATTGTGATTGCATTAAATTCATAATTACGTTAGTTAACTGTGCGTCCGTTAACAACCTCCTAGTGGTAGCGACCGCGCGGTTATGAGACACGGTTCTTGTAAATTATTTTCTTTTCTTTTTTTTTCTTTTTTTTTCTCTCTTTTTTTTTTTTTTTTTTTTTTTTTTTTTTTTTTACAGCACGTCTCGGTTGGCTTTTTTTCTGATTAAAGCTATTTACGAAACCTCTTGTATTTCGTATATCGCGTTAAAAGTTTTCGTCAGTTTTTTAAATTAAAGGACAAATCAACGGCATACATATGTCCATTGTCGATACAAACTCGAAATGATTGATCATTATAGATAAAGGATTAAGTATAAGATATCGATGCGAACAACGATATCACCAATCTTAGCGGATTCTTAGAATTTTCCAAGTCATTCGTATAAGTGTACGCGACGACTCGTAGTGAGTAAAGAAGTTGCTCTTAGTACGAGCCATCTTAGGGGTGGCTATTTAAATGCAAGGTGTGCCAGTTAGATTTGTTCGAACCAATTGATCGGTTAGTGGCCGATTAAAAAAGAGAGCTGCGTCATCGAGATAAGTGGGACTACCTTATAATGAGAGGGCGCACTTTACACGGTTAGAGCGACCGTTAGTTCTGAAATATAGAGATGTGCCAGCATCATCGAAGAAGGAACGTATAATTTGAGGATGTACCGCCCTAATTAATTGCACTTCGTTATTCGGCCAAGACGGCCTGTATAATAATATATGGCCAATTCTCGAGGCACTTGCCACGTAACGAAGTTTCTTTTTTTTTTTTCTCTCTTTTTTTTTTTTCTCTCTTCCGGGCTAATATCTTTTACGTCGCTTATAATCGTACGAAAAAGAACGTACCGTATTAAATTAGTCGAATATAATCCAGTTATATTCTTACGATTTTCGTTATGACGTCTGGTGAACTATAAGCGAACAGGAAAGAGAGAGTGCCGCCGCTTTCATCGAAATGGAAAAGTCAAATGGCGTGGTATGAAACTATGCAATCGACTTTCGGTTTCTGACATCTCGATAGACTTCGTTAATTCTCCGTGCGTTTGGAATTATTATTGGAACGACTAACACGAGAGAACGCGCGACGCTTGCCATAATAATTTTCCGTATTGGATAATAGGCAGATTTAAACGAAGGACCTGCCACCAGCTGGGCCACACGCGGCCTTACAATAGCCTAATACATGACGCGATGCAAAATGATAAGGTGAGACACGTTGCAATAATTTAAAAGTTCTCCCCTTTTAAAGCAACGCGAGTGCGCGTATACTGTTTATTATTATCGTCTCGTTTATCTTGAGAACGAGGCCTGAACTTATCGTTTCTAACAACATGGCTACCGCCGAACGTGAACGATCCTATCTGTCTCCTGGCTTAGCGAGTTTTCCGTCGGAAGACATGCAATTGGTGGTGGCTTATGAAATGTTTTCCTTTATGTAAATTTATGTGCAATTAGTTCGCCGTTAGCTTTCTATGAATCTCGCAATAATTCGCGCGCGATCGTACATGATTCTAAGATCGATGATAATACAACGCGCCGTTATTCATTCTCTTTTTTTCCTCTCTTTTCCTCTTTCTCTCTTTCTCTTTCCCTTCTTTCTTCTTTCTTTCCCGTTTTATATCTTTAGACCGTGGATATATTTTCTAAGATAGGTGCGAAAAATTGTTATTTAGGTGCAAGCCCCCACGAATTATTCGCATACGAACGTCTTGTATTACAATATTACCTTTATGTCGAGTGTCGGTAGTTAGTTACTCGAGTGCGACCGTTTAACTGGCTGACGTATATAAATATTGCAGTTTGACAAACATCGATCGCATGCTTACATTAGTTACCTCGGCTTCTTTTGAATCTCCATATATGTCTTCTCCGCGAAAGTATATGCATTTATCATGCATAGTACGGGCGCCGCCCGAGTTTTGCGGGAAGATAGAGAACTCGTAATATTTCGTGTCGGACAAATTTTTCATTGATGCAATTCACGGAACGGCTAATTGCCAGTTTTGTTTTTCTATCAGATGCAAAGTCCGAAATACAATAAGAACAAACGATACGATTAATCTTATATTGTGACAAATGAAGGGAGAAACGCGTTGATTTTTTAATTCGTATATACCTAAGTATTTTTGAGATCGTAAAATATAAATTGCCAGTACGTATGTACATAGATAAGTGCACGACGCTCGAACTGGTGCCAATCGTTAGGATTATTAATACTCGATAATTGCGAACATTCATTAATAATTCTCAGCGTAGCCGACGTTTTAGGCCTAAAACAGGCCGCCGTCGGTAGCCGTAGTAAATATTCACTTTCATCGAGTCTCGATATCCTATTCGATTTTTCAATTTGAACATTGCTCCGATAATATTGCACGAGGCATTGATTTTTCTTTTTTTCTTTTTTTGTTCTAATGTATATATACCGGTACTTCTCGTTTATTAATACGTCGTTTATCGATTTAACTACGTACGTT
Source organism: Vespa velutina (assembly GCF_912470025.1). NCBI lineage: Eukaryota > Metazoa > Arthropoda > Insecta > Hymenoptera > Vespidae > Vespa > Vespa velutina. The sequence goes on along the minus strand of NC_062189.1, from coordinate 4,513,871 downwards.
AAAAAATAGTTTAATCTTCACGATCTCGAAGATTGTTGGGAGTAATTAATATTTAAAGTTTCAATGCAGAGATCGAGCGTGACATCGTGTTGAGATTTTTTTTTTCTTCTTCTTCTTTTTTTTTTTTTTTTTTTTTCTTTCAAGACATTCTAATAGGATGAAATTTGATCGCCATTCATATAAGTACGACGTTAGATCAGAGACCGGTAGAATCGTTAATTTTCCATAGACGTCGTTGGTTTTTGCGAGGCATGTATCGTTACCATGACTCGAGTTCGTTCAGGTGCGCTTACCTACCTAGGGAGCCGTCGTCGATATCATTATGTCGAACGGTAGGTGGGCCAGCAGAAGCACATCGTTGTTCTGCTGTTATTTGCTGGAAGGAAAGAACCGATCTATCATGATGAATGCGATCGGCAGCTGGCCCAAGAGAGCCACTCTCCTACGCATACTACACGTTGTGTATTACTCGAATATCTTTGTTTTTTAGGCAGCTACGAGGTACCTACCTAGAACAGGCATAGTTGTCGATAACATTGCGAGAATCCGTAGGTGGGATACTTGGCGAAGCGTTTAGACGCAACGACGGGCGCGAACAAGACGAGACCGGTCTTCGTCCGTTCTTCCGTTCAAGACCCGTGAGACTCGATTCATCGTCGAGACGGAGACTCGCGCGTTTGTCTTCAATGGTCGCTTTACGTCTCTTTTTCAATGGTATACGAACTGTGCTTGAGTACAGTCCCTTCTTCTTCTTCTTCTTATTCTGATTGTTTTTTCTTTTTCCTTTCTTTTTTCTTTTCTTCTTCTTCTTCCTTTTATTTTATATATATATATATATATATATATATCTATTTCGATTAATTTTCACGTTCGATCGTAGAGATAAAAGTTAAAAGTTAATAACGTACAATCTTTTAAAAATGACATTTTTTATAAAAAGAACATTACAAAACGATCATGGTATTTAATGAACTATTTTAACGATACGTCAAATTACAAAGGTAGGCTCGGATATTTCCGGTTAGTTATTACCGATCGAATTATTCTGCGAATCGAAAATCGAATATACATTATGGTTGCATAATCGTTTGCAATTTGCGGATGGAAAACGATCGACGGGATATCGAAGGAATGTTTGTTTTAGAATCGCGTAAACCATTCCATGATTGAGCTGATCATTTTCAAATCGACTCATTTCCGTTTCATAACGATACCGTGCTATCGCATTTATTGCTGTCTTTTTGGTTTCCTCTATATACATCGGTACACCGACTCCTTTCACCTTGAACAGTAATATCCGTAAATAATATCTTGTCCATTAAAGCCGACATTTCGATCGAAAGTTAACTTAATCTAACTCACCGCAGCTCGTTTCCAAGATAGACGAGAGCTTAGCTCCGTTATTGAGAAAATATATGAAATGTGTGTTAGGCATATAATAATAAGAGAAAGGTATGATACTAATCGATAAAGGTCATGTAAGGTAAAACGGTTTCGTTAATATCAATTGGAATAGCCGAATCTCAATCGTTGGAATCGCATCGTCGTTTAAAATCGTGTCGAGTCGCTGGAGCAGAGTGTGCCGCTCGGAAGAAGATTGCCTTGAAAGTTTTGCATGCGGGGGTACAGGAACCGGGAACCAGGAACCAGGAACCGAGCGAAAGACCGGCTTGACTGGTCCAGGCTCTCTCGCGTGTAGGTGTACACGTACAGGTACACGTAATACATCAGCGCCGCAAACCGCCTGTGCTTGAATCGCTCACGTAATCCATTGGGAGTGGCTCGAACAACCTATTTGATCTCGCTCCTCTCGTTGCACACGAAAAAAATGACTATCCTTCGGAAAATCATTGTTGAAATAATCTCAATAGAGATCGTTGTATTATAAGAACGTCATTCCTACGTTCGTTTGTCAAGAGAATTCAGTATAATTTTTATTTCTATGCTATAATCGGCCACCGGAAAAAAAGAGAAAGAAAAAAAAAGAAAGAAAAAAAAAAAAAAAAGAAAAGAAAAAAAAAGGAAAGAAAAAAAAAAAAGAAAAACGAGAGATTGATTCTACGAACTCGTTTTATCGTGAGGTAAGAAATGAGACGAGCTTACGTTTCTTCGTTAATTCGTTAATGCAATGAGATAGCTATCGTTTCGGAACTCCTCGTTATACGAGTCGAGTCCGTGGAACTCTTATGTACTTACCTATATCATAATACTATATCATTTTCATGTGTCAGTTCGCTTTCGCTCACACTCTCTTTTTATCTGACGTTCTACTTCCGATTCACGTCATGACTTTGAATTTCTTTCGATTAATTCAATTCTACGAAAAAAACGTTTCTTTTTTTGTTTGGCCGTTCGACGTTGTTTCAAATGGGTGCAATATACGAGAGGCAGGTATTAATATTAATATCTTATAAGACATCATCGTTTTGTTCATGCCAGATGAAATAGTTTTGGAATTTCTTATCTCCTCTGATTGTTTTCTTTTTCTTTTTTTTTTTTCTTTTTTTTCTTTTTTCAGTTGAAAGAAAAAATTAAAAATAAAATATTCGCGTGTCAAGAAGTAACTCTGAGGTCACGTAACGTAGATCGTGCTATAAATCAGGTCATACGTCTTTGCTACCGCATAGTCCATGGAGTCCTAAAGTTAGCTCGTGCCGTCGAAAGAACGTTGTACCTCCCGTATGATTTATCGCCCTATGAAAGTCCCGACACGCTAATTAACCAACGACTCGCGCGTCTTTTTACCTCCCTCCGACGATACCTGCCACGATGTAAAAAATATTTGGCTCGCTACACTTTACCGACGTAACAATCTACGAAAATTGCACCGAGCCTTTTTTCTTAACTACTCGTCATTTATAGAAATACGCGTATTATAATGATAGGGTAAGACGAAACGCATAAAAAGTTGAAGATTATTTTCTTTCTCGCCTTCATTTTTGCGGGACTTCATTAAAACCTGTTTGGAATGGCAATTTACGTGTATTACACACACACACACATACACACACACTTTTATATATATATATATATATGTATATATAAGTATGCTCTTACGTACGTATACGCAGCTAATCTTTATTATCGTGAAAGAACTTTATGTCGATCGTTCATTAATAAATTCGCTTATGGAATATCGAAGTTGCTTTCGACTTAGTCTTTATTCGAAAGAAATTCATGAATAAAACGAAGATAGTAATATCTTTATTGAAGAAAAACGAAGATGGAAACGGGATGGACAGGTGCGTAGTAGGAAAACGTACCCGTTATCTTATTTGTGAATGAAATTTTAAACCGCCTTGTCTGTTAATTATGTACTTAATGATATGCTTAGCGATAGCATAGCGACAACGCGACATCCTTTTTGCGATGACATTGATAAAAGGATCAATTCCACTCATCGTCAATTCGATCTTACGTTCCGCTCGTCTTTGTCATTTTCTCAGGTAATTAATCGAAAATGTTGCTATGTTTGTATATTTCATTAACAAGAAAAAAATAAACGACAATTAAAATGTCTGATCAATTAAAGAATATTATTTTCAAACTGCGAGAGATCATCGAGTTCGATAGATAAGTATAATTAATTTCGTTTAAAGTCCCATTTTCAAGCGTCTCATGTTGAAACGTCATTTTCTTTATCAAACCGACAGAGAAATTACTCTTGGCTTGTCGCATCGAACTGACGAGATCTGAGAGGTAAAAACAAAACAAAAAAAAAGAAAAAAAAAAAAAAGAAGAAGAAGAAGAAGAAGAAGAAAAAAGAAAAAAGAAAGTATAATGCCGCTTTTACGACGGCGATGTATTTTATTATGAAAGGCGGAACGACGAATTTGCCATGTCTACTTTCGACGGTTGACAAGCAACGATGCGACAGGAGGGAACGTCTTTCATTAAGGTGTAATTATTGGCGCGTTGTACGCGAATTCTCGAGTAATATCTACGTATCTTTATATAAGTAGAGCTTATATTAACACGTAGGTATATATAAGAACCCTCCTCGGTCGAAAAAAGAATGTGAATTTTAATCGTCGTTTACGATCGCGACAAATTGGTTATCGACGTGGATCATGGCTTCTACAATCTTCTACGATCTATATTATCGAAGTCATCTACCTTATTATTATGGGAAGGGCTCGTTATACTTACTTCACAGCGTTATGTCGCCCGAGGAAGAAAAGACTTATTATTCTCTTTCTATTCCTGTTACCCGTGCTCATCTTTTCCGACAGGAAAGAAACGAAAAAAGAAAAGAAAGAAAAAGAAAGGAAAAGGAAAAGAAAAAAGAAAAAAGATAGGAAAAAAAAGGAAAAGAGAAAGAGAAATTTATCGGAGCAAGTGTTAGGTAGTTCGCAGGGCAATTCGTGTTCGCATAGCAACAAGAGTAGAGGCCGTTGCTGCGTTCGCTGCTGCTGCACGGAGGCTGCGATGTGCTGGTGTATAAGGTGGTGGAGGTGTCGGTGGTGTGTCGAAGGTATATGCTTACAGTGCAATGGAAGGAGTACCCGGCCGAGTGCATCCGCACGTCGATACTCGAGCTCTCGACGAAAGCTCCCTTTCGTCGCGCACCCCTTGATGCGGCGCTGGCAGCTCGGTGGTCTTAAAGAAGGTGCTTTTCAAGGTTATCCAGCTGCCTCTTTTCCACCCTCTCCGAAGATATAGCGAGTGTCATCCTCGCCAAGTGAGGAATGGCGGGTGTGTAGGGTAAAAGGAGAGGTCTCCTGGGGCTCGTTGCCATGCCAACCGAGTCCGGGTCCTCTCTAATGCCTTTCCACCCTCTTCCTCTCCTATCGCCATTCCTCGCGTCAGTGTACGCAGTACGGTCTCTTTCGATCGAGAGAGCGAGAGGCAAGTGCAGCAGCCCGGTTGGAGATCTTCGAAAAGAAGAAAGCACGATTTCGCGAGCGCCATTCGTTCGGTATCGTAAGCGAGGGACGAAGTAGGCCGGTGCTTTGGATCCCGTATGAGAGAGACAGAAAGAGAATGAGAAAGAGAGAGAGAGAGAGAGAGAGAGAGAGAGCGAGAGAGAAAGAGAGAGAGAGAGAGGGAAAAGGGGTGGGTTCAAGCTAGCGAACGAGATTCGATGCGGTAGGTCGGCCGTTGCCATGCCGACGAATTATCATTTTCGTTAGCATGCACCCGAAAAATGTTGAGAGAGAGGGAGAGAGAGAGAGAGAAGAAAGAGAAGGGGAATGGGGACCTAGGCTGTAACACAGAGCGGGTGGCAGCACCCTCGACATCGTCGACGTCGACGTCGGCTCTTTCACCCCGCCTCCTCTATATTCTGGTATGGATTTTTCTCGGGCCGCGGCGCCCACTCGAGAACGACGCGACGCCCAAATTTTTTTTCCCTTCCACGAGAGGAGATTTCTCGAGTGCACCCGGCGACGACCTTTTGTCGCCGCTTTTTCGCCTCTCTTTTGTCGCGTCTCGGCTCACTGCGACTCCTCGTCGTTCTCCTTTCTCCTCCTGCTCTTCGTTGTTATCGTCCGTCGTCGTTGACGTCGCGACGCCTGGACCCGCGTCTCCTCGAGAATCGACGATTCTTATCGCTTGGATGGCTTTACGCCGACTGCCGTGACGAATGCCGAGGCGTTCGTGAAAGCAACCCCCGACGAGTACTGTTGAATCGCTCCTGAAACACGGCGATCTTCGAATGGCACCACCATTCTTCGCGAGTACCACGGATGTCCCTTTGAAATCTCGAATTTCATTCTCCTCTTATTCCAGGAATCGAATCCGCTACTTACCTCCATGTTTTTTTCTTTTAGCTCAGATGATAAATCGGGAATAATTCGAGCCATCATGTTGAATAATAATGATAATAATAAGTTACCACGGTGGATTAATTATCGATGATGAGCTTGGAAAATTGATGAGGATCTCTCAGAATCAACGACCAAGACTCGAAATTGCGAAAATTCGAAATTTACGGTCCATCGAACTGAAATATTTCGAGAGCATTTGATATTTCCTCTTTCGGTGGTCTTACTCGCGAGTAAAGAGTTTGATAGAAAGGGAGGAAGAGAGAATAGAGAGAGAGAGGGAGGGAGAGAGAGAGAGAGAGAGAGAGAGAGAGAGAGAGAGAGAAAGACAAAGGTCTAAGTATTTTTTTTTTTTTTTTTTTTTTTTTTTTTTTCTTTTGTTTATTACAGCAGAGAAATCTCCGAGGTATCAACGAATTTCTGCATCAGTAAAGCAACCCGGTTTCAACTAATTAATAAACGTTCTAATGAGTGCTCGCGTCTGGAACTATGGTAACAACGAAAGGGGCAGGCAAACGTTTTAGAGTTAATTTCTATAGGGATTTGGATGGATCAATATGACCTTTCCGTGGTCCTCTATGCATATTGATTCGAGAGAGTAAATTCGCCCTCTCTATCCTCTCTTCATTCCTGTCTCTTTCCTATCGTATTTTCTGTATTCCAACAAAGGATTGTCGAGCTTAAGAAAAAGAAAGAAAAAGGAAGAAAAGAAGAAAAGAAAAAAAGAAAACGACCTGTTCTCTCATTAAATTAGTCAAGTTCTAATGAAGTTTAGAAGAAAAAATGTCCCATGTGAATGAAATTTTGAAGGAAGATTTATAAACCCCCTTTACCCATTCGATAGATTCTATTAACGATCAAAGGGCAAAGAGCCGCAACTACTCACGGTCTACAGCTATAATTGGAAATCACTCGAAGTCTCTCAAACGCAAAAAATTTTGTATAACGAGCGTATACGTGTTCGTTCATAGCGGCATACTAGCTTGGTAAAGAGGAAAGAGAAATGAGGAAAGAGGAGGAGGGCGAACGTGGAGGAGCTAGCATTTCTCCGTGTACTGCACGTTGAAAGAGACGAGTGGCACTCGTAGGGTCGAGGGTCCTTCGAACGGCGAGCCATGCCCCATGGGGTTTCTATCGACGATTTCCATCCACGGACAGGCTTTCTCGCCTCCGCCCTCTCTCCTCGAGCAAAATCCTCGACGCGAGTTTGCGAAAAGCGAGCGAGAAAGAGGATGGTGGAAGAAGAAGAAGAAGAAGAAGAAGAACGGGGAAGGAAGGGAAGGGAAGGGCAGGGAAGGGCAGGGAAGGGAGGGCAGCCATGTTGGCGAGGGTGTGACCAGGGGGTGTTGCCACGAGCTCGGTATCCATGACGACCTCCTTCCACCCTCGACGAAGGCCGGAAGCGAGAAGCCGCGAGGCGGTGCGTTCGAACCGCCAACCGGAAGTCGCCGCTAACCGGAAGCCTCACCGAGTAGAAATGCCAGGAGGGAGAAAGAGAAAGAGAGAGAGAGAGAGAGAGAGAGAGAGAGAGGGCCTTCTCTTATTTGAGGAGAGGGGAGAAGAGCACTCGACCGGCAAAAAATGAGGAAGAAAGAGCCGATCCCCCGTTGATATACTTACACCGAAGCCACCCTACCGTGACGTTGGATGATCGATGACGATGTTGGCCTCATATACACGCTCAAGTAGGCGAATACGTGTCCGAACGATACTATGCGTGTCGTCTTAGAGCTTCGCTTTCTACGGAGAAGCTTTCGATACAGTCGTTTAGTAAGTTTAACGATAGTGCTTTCGTTTAAGTGCATTAGCGTGCATCCGATCGTTTCTTGTCAGCGTGAGCTCGCTTACGGCACGCTTTTACTCGTCTTTCTTTATTTCTATTTCCTCGAACTCGTCGTTATTGTTGTTACTATTGGCACTGTTGGTGCTGCTACTGCTTCTCGTTCTTCTTACCTCTTCCTTTCGTATTCGCAAAGACACGTTTTTGCTTCTAAAGGGAAGTAGACGATACGTTAACTTCTTCTTGCCTAAATGGGCGCTACATAGCCGTTAACGTGTTTCTTTCTCATACCAGTTCGCGCGTTAAGGTCACTCTCTTTTTTTCTTTTAAATCATGCAGTTGATCACTCGTTAGTTTTTTCTCTTTCTCTCTCTCTCTCTCTCTCTTTCGCTCTTTAAATGAGATAAAAGTCGAGCAGTTTCTGCCGTTCAGAAATATAGATGATTAATAACGTTTGATTTTAATCAGATCGTCTTATGGATTATCACCAATTGCAAATAATTAAATCATGATCGATCATGATTTAATTAATTAATAACGTGGCTCTTACTCGCTGCTACCTACATACCTTCGATTCCTTATTTCTTCCGTCTATAAGCATAATATCGCTTCCAATGAAATCGTGAATCATTGCAATTTCTACGAATTATTCGCTCGAAGGGCCTACTAACGATGACTTATAGCTCGCTTAAGTATCGGTACTGGATACGATGAAAAGGGAACGTTCTATCGTATGTTTTTATGGTCTATCTTCTATATATGTATGATTTTCAATTGCGGCCTGAACGCTACGATGGTGGTCGAGAGACACGATTATTCTTACCTTCAAGTAGTAATAGCGCATTTTCGTTATTCCCGTAAATAAATATTTATACTTGAGCGTAAGTAATGCCCGTGCGAGAGTGCGCGGAACTGGTTAACGGTACGGACACGTCAGCTTTCGCGTGCACGCAACGTTTTGCACGCGCGAGAAGAGCACGGTGAACGATGTGCAAGCTAAATTATTTTACAGCTGGTAAGGCTCCGGTCGTCGAATAGATCGAGGTACTAACGAGAGAGCCATGTCTATCAAGAAAATAATGATTACGATCTCTTTATCTCTTTTTCTTTTACGGAAAGCGAGTGCGTGTAAACGTTCCCTAGATCTAACTTGTAAATGTATGCGTTCGAATGAAGGATTGAGAAATAATTCAAAAAAAAAAAAAAAAAAAAAAAAGAAAAGAAAAGGAAAAAGAAAAAAGAAAAAGAATATATAAAAGTAAAAAGAAAGAAAGAAAGAAAGAAAGAAAGAAAGAAAGAAAAACGAAGAATATTTAAATGACGTTATATTACATTGGTCGTGGTACTATTGCGAAAAAGCAAAATTGCTTCTTATTGTCCGTCACGTTTTCTTCTACCTCTCCATGTTCTTGTCTCGAGATCTCAGCGAACGACATGCTGGGTGATTTTGTTATTTATGCGCGTGATAGAAGATCTTACGTATGAGAGAAAGACGGAGAGAGAGAGAGAGAGAGATAGAGAGAGAGAGAGAGAGAGAGTAAGAGAGATAAAGAGAAAAAGAGAGAAAGAAAGATTGAAAGAGAAAGAGAGAAAGAAAGATAGAAAGAGAAGGAGTAGAAAGATCGACGTTGTAGATCGTATCTACATAGTAGAATCAACAAGGTGCGAGTTGAATTTGCTAATTCAATGCGTCGCTAGGTTGAAACAGATCCGACGATCGAAAAGTACGAAAGAGTCGGGCTAAGCGAATATGCATTGAAATTTCGTAAAACTCTATGAAACTTTTTATTTAACAAGTATCACGATTCACGGTAAGAAAAATAGCGACTACGAATGGCATTAATATTTATTCGAAGAGTATCCCTTATCTTCCCCTACCCTTGTAATTTTAGCCCGCCTTTCGTACGGCATTCTCTGAACATAGAACCAGCCCTTCTCGTGAAATCTGACTGTCGGACCGGCCACGTAATAGAACTTTTCGAGGTGGTACTCTATCGATTGGCCACGCCCAGTCGGCCATTTTCGTTGCAATTAACGAATTCGTAATTAATTAATGCACCCTTTGCCCGTTCCCCTTTCACCTACGCGCTTTCTTCTTTCGTGCGTAGAGAGGCAGACTTTTTTTTAGCGTTTGGATTTCTCCCTCTCCCCCTACCTATCTCTTTTCTCTCTCTCTCTCTCTCTCTCTCTCTCTCTCTCTCTTTCTTTCTTTCTCTCTTTCGTTCGCTCTTTTGCTCTTTCATTCTCTCCCCTCGTACGTACGTACGCGCATTTAATATTTTTGCACGCATCCACACGAACATGAAGCAGACGTTAGCGCGAGCGCGCTTTTCGAGTGCTGAGAGAGATAGAATGAAAGAGAGGGAGAGAGGGAGGGAGGGAGGGAGAGAGAGAGAGAGAGAGAGAGAGAGAGAGAGAGAGAGAGAGAGTAGGATAGAGAGAACGACTCATCGCTCGAAATCGACGTGCAGCCTGGCGTAAATTAAATTTTAATTAACGTCGAGGGAGCTCGAGTAATCGAGCCGACGAGATTGAAATGGAACTTTGCGAGATTCCATCCACTTCTATCCGCTTGTAAACAACGTCCTATAACTGTACGAAACAGCGATAGATAGGCTCGTTATTATCGGTGTAACATTTGTTATAAAAAAAATTTGAAAGGCAACTTAGAAAATCGTTATTGGGGATCGAAAGGTTAAGTAGAACGACAGAGCTATTTCCGGCGACGAGAGGAACATATTAAACGGAAACTAGTATCCTCGTGTATATAGCGGTGTACATGAAGAAATATCTCGAATAAGTCTTCTTTTTATCGAGATTACGAGAACCGGGAAATTATTAACTTAAAGCCAATAAGCTAATATTAAAAATCCGATATGATAATCGTAAATCGGGCTCGATTGAACTCGATTGCACGAATGACTTTCGTTTCTTACTTATACCTGCCATCTTATCTCGCTAGAAACTTTACATATTTCTCATTTTTTTTTTTTTTTGTTTTCTTATGTTAGATAAGTCAAATTTATTGGTTGTAGTATGCGATGTAAATCGAAAACTAATATCTACGATCAAAATAACCGAAGACGACGACGACGACGACGACGAATAACTTTTTTTCGTTATTCCCGGTTCGAATTAAGCAAGTAATTAATGAATCAGTTAAAATGTTATGATAACGATCGTAGGTAGATGCATATGTATACCTAAGTCAAAAAGAAAAAAAGAAAAAAAAACCTAAAGAAATTTCAACGACAGTGATCACGGGGGTCGAATCGAGACGATTGTCGTCGCGAAGATTCAAATCTCTTAGTGGTTCTCTTTCACTCGACGAATCACGATGGTCCCCCTTCTTTCGAGAGAGCTCGCACACCGCAATTATCTTTAACACGCGACTTCCGGACTGATCGTCCTCGATTTTCTGCGTGAACTTACGAGTTCAATTAGAGGTAGATTAAAAAATCGGTTAACATTGACTCTCAGACCTCCTATTTCCTCCCGCTTCGAATTTGCTTCACAACGACGAGAAGAATAAGTCGGATTAACTTTATAAAAGATTACGGAGACTGTTATGGCTAACGCAGAAAGTAATTAGGCGCTACATGATCTTTTCTCGTCGTTCTCGTCGTTCTTCCACGAAGAGGACCGGTTCACCTTGTTGCTTCGTTCACTTCAATTGATTTTCGTCCGTAGATACATCATTCTTCTCTCGCGACAGGAAATATCGTTCTTACCGTAGACGCGAGCCAGTAAGAGTCGCCAGTAGGTATAAATCATTCCTCTTCGTTTGTTAAATTAAAATGTAAATCGATACCATTGCAATTTCTTGAGCACGCGCGTATAGATCTTGATGCATGATACTTCTCATCTTTCTCGTTGCATATTGATCAATGACGCTGGACGTAAGAACGAACTAAAGAAATCTTTGCTTTCGATCGATTTTAATCATTTAGTTTTGATCTTCCTTTTGTCCGGCATTAATCATATCCCAGAGTTATTAACGCCAAATCTTTTCGATCGCTTCCGCGATAATCTAACATTCCATGAGAACAAATCGTTGGGACTGTTCTTCGTTCTTCGTTGATTCAACAGTGATCATTTTTAAGGACAATTTTTATCAATGGAAATATAACTTGTTGATAATTACCCTTTTACGATCGTTCATAAAATGGTCGCTCATAATTCAATGTTAAGGCTATGTACCTATGAAAAACTTGAAAGATTACATTTTTTTCCTTCTTTTTATCTTTCTTTTTTATTCATTACTTGGTCTACCTCCAATATATCATATATATTAAAAAGTTGATAAGGGAATACGTTAGATAGCAAGTAATAATTAGTAGATATTTTAGCGGTAACGTGTAATTGTATGTATATCCGCTCGATTTGCAACTAACTATTTATCTCATACATATTCTGAGTGTTTCCTCGTTCAAATTTCTCTCTCTCTCTCTCTCTCTCTCTCTCTCTCTCTCTCTCTCTTTTTCTTTTTTCAGCGTGATTCTTTTTTTTATCATTCAGCGATATTAAAATGTTTGCATCGTCGAAGGAAATAAGACACGTGGCTAAATGTTTACATTTTTTCTGAATCATTTTTTTTTCGTTCTTTGCTTCTCTTTGTCATCACAAAACGTCAGGAGTGTTTGTATTTATCAGTTTTTTTTTTTTTCGATATATCGAAATTTTCGACATTTTTAATGTGTTAAACCACTCTATAGAATTATCCTCCGAAGGTGTCCATAAGATAGACCTCGACCCCAATGAATATAACTCTTTTGCTTGCCACTAGGAATGCCACACCTCTTTGAAACCCTTTTCTTTTCTTTTGTTTTGTTATTTCTTTTTTAATATCTTCTCTTCATCTTTGATTATGTAAAGCGGAACGATCACACGCGGCAAGAACGTGTAGTTCAATCATAAATGAAGTTCCTATAGCGAACCCCTCAATTAAGGCGGACACCTACAACCCTGTATTGAACGATGTCGCGAGGAATATGTTTCGCAAGACTCCACAGACATTTTTCTTTTATTTCTTTGATGTTTTAATGAAACGTTCGAAGATTTTATTTTCGCGTCGCGACGATTAAAGATAAAAATCTTTTTATTATTCATTTTCGATTTTCGAGATTTTACCATACTACGATGAATAATTAATATTTCAATTGGATATGAAATTAATTTAATTAATTTAAATTGCATCGAAAGAATTACGATCGTTTGAGATTCCTGAAATGCGTCTTACGATTAAAATTTAAATGTCTTTTTTTTTTTTCCTCAATGTTCTTTCTTTGAAAGCCAATATTTTTATTTGGTCTAGACATAGTCTCTTCCTTTTCGTTCAAAACGGTTGGTCTAACGATGCAATAAACTATCCAGGAAGGGAAGGAAAACGGAAGAAGGCATGTAAACGTCGAATTTACGGCCATTATATCCTTGTTAATGCGCGCTAACATAAGAAAGACATTCCCACGCTATGGTGCCCCATAGGAAGCACTCTTGTCATTAGATTTATAGAACGTAATTAAATCGCAACTGCTTTCCACGTAGGAAACTTTGAAAAAAAAAAAAAAAAAAAGGAAAAGAAAGGGCTTTACGATAAAACGCTACCGTTTGTTTGACCTTACTTGACTGTTGCATTTTCAAATGAGAAAAACTTGCAATTAGGATAAAGAACGAATATATAAGCCTACGTGCGATTTCGTATTATTCTCATTTTAATCACCAACGTTGACGGCAAGCAATAAATAACCTGAGCGTAAGCAAAGGATTTTCTCACGTTTTGAAATTTCAGACGCTCATTAATTCAGTTAAGGCGATTATCGGATACGAGATGAAAAAGTAACAGAAATAACTGGGGGTTTATAGTGTTAAATTACAATGCTTATCGAGATATAAAGTTCGATGAGAAGCGTGAGAGGTATTGCGTATGTTGCTCGCGTAATCACGTACATCGGGATATTTTATTTATTCGAGAGTCCGTTGGTTGCTAAACAAAAACAAAAAAAAAAAAACGAAAGAAAAAGAAGAAAGTCAATCATGCATAAGTAAACTTGAGAGTAAGCTGCAGTGTTGTTTACTTCGCGAACGGAGATGTCCGATAGGCGTTGCGTAACGCCTACTTGCCAACGAAATAATTCCTTACTTGGAATATCGGGAAAGTAAAGAAAAATAATCGAAAATATTCGAATCACGTAATCGAATTTAACGAGAATGATTAGCTGATTTTCTTCTGACTTTTTTGACAATTAATCGTACGATCGATAAAAGATAAGTAAGTAAAACTGTGAAAGTCGAAGTTGCATTGTAGACTTTCGTCTATATAATGAGGTTCTCTAGAAGGATCCAAATTTAAAATTGTAGTATCTCGTTAGATGAAATCTCGATGGTTACTTCATGGTAAGGTCAAAAGGTTGCGCGTGGCCAATTTGTTACAAGATTCCGATGTAGCATTCGTTCGCGATATTATTAATTAGTCGGCGTGACGTCTTCATTCGGCTATTCCTTCAATTACGTTTTCCGATCGGCGCACTCATGACGGATTATCATCGTAAATCATGCCATTCGGCCTTATGCCACGAAGTAACCGCCCATAGAAATAATTAGCAGTAAATTGTTTAGGACAGCATCGACAGGGAAACGTTTTACTTTCTACGCGTCTTTACTTCGATTACTTGATGTTGAAGAGAAGAGTGAAAGAGAGAGAAAGAGAGAGAAAGAGAGAGAAAGAGAGAGAGAGAGAGAGAGAGAGAGGGAGAGAGATAAGTAGATAGATAGATACATAGATAGATAGATAGAGAGAGAGTGAGAGAGAGAGAGAGAGAGAGAGAGAGAGAGAGAGAGAAAGAGAGAAAGCGAATTGGTAAAAGGCAAAGGAGAAAGAAGAAGAAGAAGAAGAATGAAAGAGAAGAAGAAGAAGAAGAAAGAGGAGGAGAAAGAAGGAAAGCTTATTAATCTCTAACTGGCAAAAGTCACGAAGAAAATATCGAGGGTTAAATCTTCCTTGAGGAAATAACGTTATGCGTTATATATAAAACACGATTCACGCTTTCGTCGCTTATTATACGGATAGTATATTTCTTGTATTTGCCTATTCTTAGAATAATAACGAATATCTCTTCTTCGATTACGACGCGGGATATATACGCGTTGTTTACGTTAGGATCACGTGAATTAAACGTCAAATAAAATAACATTAAAGAAAATTTAGAATCGCGAGATCTCTAATGCGGCACAACTGGAAAAATTTATTCTTGTTTACTCGAAGTATGTAAGATCAAACGTCAGGTACTCATATATATGCCGATGCTCTTCGCGATAACTATGCTCGAGAATGTAGACGAGGACAAGGTAGATGACGATTGGGTAAAGTGCAAGAGAGAGATTAATTAACGTAGATCCTTTTAATCGGTATTTCACTCGCGCAAGCGTCTAACGTTTCTATTCCGTTACGTTGAAAATCTTTCGAATAATCCGGTCTCGGTTCCCATGAAAATAACTTTCGAAGAGTTAATTAAAATGGTATGCCGGCTTGTATTTACGTTCGGTACATCTGCAACTTGATATACGACATATCACTTGCTTCTCCACTGTTATTCCCGATACTCTCTAAATGCAACCGATTAACATTCAGCCCAAGTATACAACGTTCAAAGCGTAGAAATCTTTCGAGATATGTGGGATTTCACTTTGTGCTCAAGAGCGAGAGAGATTGGAGAACGAGCATCGTTAAAGAGCAAATCGTAAGGTTGCACTCGTATTAGTGAACAGAAGCAGCCTGTAACCAGCTTCTGCAACGGAATGGCGCCCGAACGCCAGATTGTGCCTGAAGAATTATCGTAAAATGCGTAAAGACCATGACCGTTTACGATATTATTCCGCATTGACATAGAAAACTACTATTGGCTGTAAACTCCGGCCTGTTCCTTGCGGCATCTTTACGATCGCCGCCTTTATATCTTAGTTATACACGGAAATAATTTTACGTGTTCTCATAGCGAGCCATTAAGCGTAACGATCGAATCGCATTGTCAACGATAATATGCCATTCTTTTTTCCAACTCAGATCGATTTATGAGAAATGATATGAAATTCGTATACATAAAAGTAAGTTCTTTTAAAGATCTACGATAACCGAGATAAAAATTTTTGCATAAAAGCGAAAGATGAGATATAAGGAATATACGTCTACTTGTATATATGAGAGAGAGAGAGAGAGAGAGAAAAAGAGAGAAAGAGTTTCTCCAATGCACGGATCGTCTTTTCTGTAACGTACGACCGCAATTTCAGTCCTTAGGCAACTGTTTTGGCCGCAGGTGACCGAGTCAGGAATTTTCTGGTTGCGCGTAATCGCCGCTCGTAAACGTCTGCGCTGATTTAACCGCTTTCGCCACGACGATCGTCCATTTTCTCCCTAATTGCGCGCTAGGCGCGTCGATCTTTTCCCTTCTTTTTTTCTTTTCTTTTTTTTTTTCTTTTTTTCTTTTTTTTTTACACTTCCTCCTCCTCCATCTACTTCTCGCTTATAGAGGTAAACGCATACCACACGTGGGACACGACGTACGATCTAAGAAGTCGCGCGACGTTGGCCGTGTTTTCCAAATTTTTTCCTGCCAAAGTCTTCTAGACCTCAATTAACGATCGAAAGTTACGATCTCTCGACATCTCCTTGCCGAGTTTCAATTCCAAACGGCTTCGAATTCTCGGCATAGATTTATCCAAGCTTCCTTTTCCCTTTAAAAGAATTACGAATGGAAACGTTGTTTTTAATCAATCTTAACCAATGGCATAACTTCTCAATTCAACAACTTCTTTTTCTTATTTATAAATATTATATCTTATTAATAACGAGTTCGATCATTTTTGCCGAAAGAAAAACGAGTTGTAAGTTATTTATACGGCTTCTCCTTAATGAGGATCCATTTGATCGGTAACGATTTCATCGTAAGTCACGAGTACACAGTATCTATGTATGTACATAAATATGACGTTCATAAATTCGTTTAGCGATCCTTTTCGTAAGATCGTTACAGATAATGCTTTAATAATGATATAGAAAAATCTATTATGCACTATACCGTTGTTTCACCATAATCATAATACAATTTGTGAACTAGCTTGCCTCTTCTATCTTACGATAATACGAATCACGATGAGAAGGCTATCCTGGTCGATTCACTTTCAAAAGGAATTAGAAACTGGATTCGATTCGGTATAACCGGAGAATAGAAAAGCATAGAATGCCAGTTTAAATGGACATTGAATAGAAATAAATTGGAGGAAGTAAGATCGACATTGAATTTTTTCTTCAGCATTATCATAATTAATCTCGAAATCAGGTCTTGACTTTAAGCGTGCCCGATGTCCGTCGGTTCATTAATATCCATTATATAAAACGTTCGTCCCTACCTCCCCTCCCCCTCGTCCCTCTTATCTCTCTCTCTCTCTCTCTTCCCCCCACCCACCCCTTTCCGTCACACACACACACACACACCCCACCCCGCGGATTCACGTCCGTAACGAGGTACCATTGTTTGCCGATCATTGTCCTTGCTTCGAGCGCTGTCGCAATTGGTCTAGCGTAGAAAAAATTCAAAGTGCCTCCCTTTCTCCTGTCCTCTTCGCATCGTGACCGTTCCATGAGATTGACCCGACTCTCTAACGTGATCGAAAGACACGTTTCATACGTTGTGTCCCGTATCGTGCCGTTAAAATTCTATTACATCGTGATTCTACAAAAAGTATATTATAACAGCCTTTACCTTTCCTTATATAATGATTAGCTATCTTTTCTGTTTTTTCATATATATATATATATATTTAATTAATACGACATTATTAATTCCACTATGTTTTATCGTTCTTTTCTCCGTTTCTTTTCGTCGTGTGTTTTTTTTTATATATTTCTTTTTTTTTTCCATTTCTGTTATACGCGCGTAACTTCATCGAAGGAGATAGAAAGGCTTGGCTTATCGTAAATATGATTAGTTCATTAAATTCATCGTCATTTAATTATTTTAATTGCTAATTCATAACGCACCGAATTTTCAATGAGTGCGCTATTTATGGTTAAAAAATTATATCGTTGAGATTTCTCGTCAAACTGGATAATATAATATAACAAATATATTTATAATAATATTTCAACATGATAAATTTCTTTGTAAATCGATCGATTTTATCGAGTAATTCCTTCGAGCGTGAAGCATTAACTATCGTGATATTATCATCAGTTTTTTATTGTTTTGCAAAATGTTCAACACTAATTGGATTCCATTAAAAATTAAAAAATTCATTTTGCATATAATAACGGCGTACGATAACTTCGTTACCAGGATGTAAAATATGAAAAATTACTAACGATGGATAGATTTTATAACTTTACGAGCCTGTTTCTAGTTTTTATTGTTTTATGAAATTCTGACGCTATATTCTTTATAGATATCTTACGAAAAATTCAATCTAAACTAAATTGCATAGAACATGTTTTAAGTCTCACTAATAACACGCTCGAAAGGATATCATTATGATGAGTTTTCATGAACTTTTTATCTTCGTTCTTGTCTCTAAGAAAGTTGACGTAATTTCTTTTTTTCAAATCTTCCATATGATTGATAGATAATAGTACGCGTTTATTAATTTTATTCAACATTTCGTTATTTCAATTGTCAGATGTAAATATAATTCTATTCGCTATCATTGGAATTCACGGCAAAAAAAAAAGGATATCTATGCTGTAATACAACTTATAATATATGACCGTAAATTAATATAACATATAGGCAAGCAAAATTTATAGATTTTATTGATTGGTATATAACGAGTTCGAGAGTAACAACGAGAGAGAGAGAGAGAGAGAGAGAGAGAGAGAGAGAGAGAGAGAGAGAGAGAGAGAGAGAGAGAGAGAGAGAGAGAGAGAGAAAGAGAAAAACAAAATATTTCTAAAAAGATTAATTTTACTTGATTCTCAATTAAGAATTGATACACTTAACATATAGGATAACAAGTGAGAATGAAAAGGATCAAGAAATCTCGTCTCGTGAACCAGATGAAAACATTTGAGCAATTAATTATGAGGTGGATCGTGTAATAAATATAATTATTACGATCGATAAATTTAGGACGGTGATGATCTTCTTACATGAACACCTTATTGGTTTTCTTCTGTGTATACGTCTAGTTTATGCGACTTTTTTCTCTTATCTTCTCTCTCTCTCTCTCTCTCTCTCTCTCCTTCTCTGCCCATGATACTATATTAAATTACTACGGATAGGTGCTTATTCTTACGACGTTCTTGGACGATGGGGAGCGTCGTTAAACCGCATAGGAAAATGCTAAATAGGTCTTTGAACCGGTGTAAACGAGCTCCGTAGCTCCGATAAGAGTCCTTAACTTAAAGCCACGAAACGGCACGCGAATCAACGTAAAATCATTTCAACTATGTTTTATTCGTAGATACTTCCGCGTTAGACGCGTGCTATGGAATAATAGAGAGAATGGAGACGGTTAAGAACAAAGTAAGAAATACATACTTTGAAAATAAAGCGAATTCTCGCGGTATTCTCTCTTGTTTTATATTGAAAAGATGTTTTATGTACAACGTACATTTTACGATACGTACGATTGCATTGGTCGTAAAAGAGTCGCCTTGGTTTTAATGGACGTCTTATTAGCCACGATTATTTAATAACGTTCCTATAATTACTAACCAACGTTCGATGACGTTATAGTAAGGATCTTTTAGCTCGTTAGATTTTATATCGCACTGTACCATACGAAGAATCAGGTACAGGACGTATCTCATAAAGTTTGCCATTGCGGTTTAGAGGATCGTCTTGGATCAACACTACTTCGGCCTTTGCCGTAATCCCAACTACGTTTCCATCTTGCGTTTCATCGTTCACGGTGACAGTGCCTTTTTAATCTTAGCTTTTATGTGAACAGCCGGGACGTCTTTATTGTGTAGTAAAAGTTTCTTACTTGTATGCCGATAGCGAAGCTGGCATTGTATCTGTTATCCAGCTATTCTCTATTTCTTTTTCTTCTTATTCGATACGATAGACATCGGATCGCGGGGACAAGAATTCTATATACCTACGCGCGAAGCATGTCAAGGTTGTATAAGTGCTAATTTAAAAAGCTTTTAACGAATCAAACGAAAGAGATTTAATCGGCTTTACGATATTATCATGAGATTCTTTTTATTTCATTCTCAAACAGACCATCAACTATGTAAATGGAGTCTGACAGTAATTATTAATTTTCAATTATTAATTTTATTCACTCGTTGAATGTCAATTTATTCTAAGCACTTTTATTTATGTACGCGTGACTGTTGAGAAAAATTTCTGATTGGAAAAAGGAGAAGTCAAAGAAAAACAATGGAAAAAAAAAAAAAGACAAATCGGGGGAAAAGAAAGCAAAATTGAAAGAAAAAAAGGAAATAAATCGCACGGAATCGGTTTTGACAGGGCATAGGTGTGGGTTGGGTTGGGTTGGGGTGGGGTAAGGGTGAGGAGGAGGAGGAGGAGGAGAGAAAATTGTAAGGAACGTTGGTGAGGCCAGTTTGAATGGGCCCTTGCCTCGGCCGTGGGGAAATAAATTCTTGGTAACTTATCCGTCGCGAGTGGGCGCTAGGACCCGGGCAATCGGGCTTACAAAACGTAAGCGCGCTTCGAATGGGAACAATGGGACCGGCTAGAAATCGCTCATTGTGCACGCAAACCGGCAAAAATAATCACGTGAAAGAGTGTGCGAGGAAGGAAGGACGTACGAACGAACGAACGAACGAACGAACGACGAACGAACGAACGAACGAATGTACGTACGAACGAACGAACGGACGAACGGATGGATGGACGGACGGACGGACGAACGGATAGACGGACGAACGGACGGACGGACGGAAGGACGGACAATGAAAGAGCACGTATTGCTCGGCTGCCACTCGTACTTTGCAAACGGTTTCTTCCGACTCGAACGCTCGTTCGTTTCGCATTTGTGCTCGCGTACCACCGCCATTCTCTCTTTCTCAACTTCTTGTCACGGTACGACGAGTTTCTTGGAGAAAAGAAAGAAAAAAAAAAAAAAAGCACCTTGTCGTAGGATCAACCGAGAAGGAGAAATCTAATTCACGGGGAATCGTATTAATATGATCAAAGAATGTATATGTATGTGTATCCGTCCATCCGTGTATGTGTGTGTGTGTATGTGTGTATGTGTAAGAAAAAGAATGCTTTACCAGTCGGACTTTTATCTATATATCAAGTTTCTATCATTAATAAACTTTTTAATCATTGTATTATTGTTAAGAAAAATTCTCGCAATGAAAAGAATCTTTTTCTACATTAAGAGAAATTCGTTCGAAAGAACTTTTGCCCAAGGATGAATTGAATATTGAATGATTGGAAAAAAAAAAATTAATCTTAAATTAATCTGAAATAATAGTAACCAATTCACAAGATAAATTTTAATCCGAACCTTATTTGCATTCTCGTTTTTTTGTCCAATGATACTAGGTATTTCAAAATGATACCGGTGATTTCAATTATTTCGAATAACGTATATTAGATATCTACGTCAACGTATATATAATACATGATTACGTTCGATTGTAGATTATAATTTGTAAAAGCAAAAAAATATGAATGTCCTTTTATTAGTAGTAAACGATAAATAGTCATATTTTGCATAGCACGCAAAAAAAATTAAATTAAATTAAATTAAAAAAGAAAAAAAAAATCGATGATTTTCTTGCCTGCTAGTTGTCGTCGTTATTAATTGGAATCTTCATCTCTTCAACGTCGAAACATTCCTATTTGCAGCATTCTATTTTGCGATCGTCCCGGATGCATTTTAATTTCGTAGCTACGACTCTAATCGTTTGATCAGTATAATAACGAATCGCGACTTACGATATATTTATATGAAATCTTGATAATTCAATGAAATTAATTTATTCTTGTTTATTTTTCTTATTTCGAATATGTAAATACCGCAATATGAAAAATATATTTACATATCCGCAATAAGAAATATATATATATATATATATAAATATAAATTTTTTGAAATCGTTTACGATTTGAAGATTACTGTGATAGATATTGCGGAAAGTAAATCGTGACGCGGGTGCCGCAGTCATGAACGATCAACGGATTCGCGTCAATGCAAAAGCCGAACGTTTTTCATCGTGTCGCCGATCATCGATACTGAGAACGGAGAGAACGTCGATAGATACGAAAACGCTGCCGATAGGTACGAAGCTTCAGCAATAATGCCACAGTCACGATTTCCATTTACAGTAGATGTCGATGATCATAATCTTCTTTTCCCTTTGGCTACGTACTTTTACCAATTCCATCCCCGATCTATACGTCCGCTCGGATTCCAACTTTTTATTCGCGGAAGTTGCTTGCTAGCGGTGTTTACGAGACCGGTGACTTCTTCTTTCATCTTATTTCTCAAACTTGAGAGAAGTATGTAAACATTAATTGATTTGAAGTCATATCGATGAAGAATCATCGAAAGAAAATGAAAATTTTATTTTCTCAAAAAATAAAATTCGTATTAATGTATATTAAAGCGAACGATAATCTTTTCTATTTTTAAATATGCAGATATAATAAAGAAAAATTTTTTTGGAAATTATTCGAAGATAATTCGTATCGAACTTCGGCAAGATATTAGAAGAAGTATATTTCCTCATCGACTATTGATTTTAAAATAGTCGATAAATCAAGTAAGCTTTTAAATATTCTTGCCCAAAAAGGGAAGGTTTACGATAGTATCCCAGGATCATACTGGGTACGAATCGAAAGGTCTACTCCGCGGTGTTTAGAATCGTTCGCCGTTCGTTTTTCGTTTACGTTGATTTATTGTAAAACCTATGACTATAAAAGAAACATCTATTCGTTCACGTAGAACGACGAGAGATCATCGTTGGGAGGAGAGATCGTGGCGAGAGAAGCTTGCGCCTACCTCACACGATGGTAAACGGCGACAAACGTCGTAAAGGCGGCGTCATAAATTTTCTAGAAAAATCATCGAATTTTTTCAACCACGAAAATTTACCGTCCATCGCCGGCACTTGACATTTCCCTGTTGTGAAGAACCCCATAAACGTGTAGGGTGACTTATACCTCGATTCTCTGACTTACGCAACGAATATATCCTTGCCACCCTTTTCATCTTGGCCTTAGTCAACGAGAATGGAGAAACAACATGTTATTTTAGATCGTTTGATTTATAAACATAAGTAAGTAGTTACTTAACTTCGACATATCGAAAGATTATGCGGTTTTAAAATACGAGAGAACGGCGTTCGAAAAAACGAGTATCGACTTTAATGGAGTAGTATGGACAAAGCGAAAAGAAAAAAAGAAAAAAAAAAAAAAAAGATAAGATGTGATTTATGTCGTAAAAATTCGCTCGGAATTCGGTAATTAGAAGGGAGACAAAAGTAAATTGAATTACGACGGTATTTTATTATTTCCATTCGAATAACTTTTAAATTGTCGAATTTTCTCTAGGATCTGGTTTTTCAGGATCATTAATCGAACGGTCCTGTATCAGACGTTCGTGCATTCTCATTTAAAATCTAATATCGTTGAGCACGATTACTCCATAAACTATGATACACCGTACGATCGGGTCCAATTAAAGATATACCGAAAGCCTTTGAACGGAACTTATACGTAGTAAAATAATGTCGACGACTTTGTACGGCGTATTGCTAATTAATTCAGTTCTCATTTGTACCCTCGATTCGTAGCAGTTTATAACGGGGCGCAGCTTGCATTCTATACATCTTTCCCACTCTCTCTCTCTCTCTCTCTTTCACTTTCTGGAAGAAAAAGAAGAAGAAAGAAAAAAAGGAATGTATATACGTGCGAACGGTTATAAGTACTCTCTTTAAAGTTATGTTTTGAAGATTCAGTTATTCTCTACCTCTGGGATATATAAAATCAACGAAGATTGCCTTCACGAAGGAGATCCAGTTGGAAGAAAGACGCAAAGCTAAGAAAGAAGAAGAAGAAGACGAAGAAGAAGAAGAAGAAGGAGAAGAAGAAGAAGAAGAAGAAGAAGAAGAAGAAGAAGAAGAAGAAGAAGAAGTAGGTTAAACGAAACAGAGTGGGAGACGGTAGTCCGTAAGAGTTAAGAATTATGAGCGGACTGGCTCGTATGTGATAAAGGTGATCCAAGCGATCGCTGTTAATTTCGAGGAAAGATTAATCTACCTGAGTTACTACCGTCCTACGCTCGTTCTGTTAGTTGCTTAATTACGATCGGCGTGCGAACGCGTTCAACGCCTTCAGTTTTGCGATCCTTACGACTTACCTTTTGTACTAAGTATCTACGTATGTACATGTATAGATAGGTATATCTAACATAGGTATTCTCTTTGGTAGATAGGACACGCGTGGACACGTTTCTTCTCTTTTCAATTTTTTTTTCTTCTTCTTCTTCTTTTTCTTCTTCTTCTTCTTTTTCTTGATGGTTTACACGTACAAACTTAGAGAGAAAAGAAAACGCGTACCGCGCGAGTAACCGCGCGAGTAAGCCGTGCGGCAAAAGCTAAATTCCAAGGGAACGGTGAAGGATAATGCTGCGGTTCGTTGAGGGCGCAATGAACGGAGGAGGCCGGATATCTCACTGCTTGGAAAATGTAACCAAAGACGATATCGGCGTAGCTATTAAGAGCTCGTATAGCTCGTTAACACTTCCAACGAGATAACGTCGATCTTTTCCGTTCATTGTCTCTTTTCCTTTTCAAAACATTCGATCGGAAACGATATACGTATACCTTTTAAATTAGTTATATATACTTATCTATATCTATGTATCTGCATATCCGTGGATTATTAATTTGAAATCTTTTAATATACCTTTCTTTTCTTAAGATTAATTTCCATAGCTAATAAAATTCTTTAACGTATTAATCTTTCGTTCGAACTATGAAGGATTAAATAATTAAATAGCTAATTAATAAAGTCGTATGTATAGATATATCTGCATAGTTGAAAAGATTTTAGATAATCAACAAACCTTCTTTTTTTTTATGTCGATCTTTTCTTCTTTCTTTCTTTCTTCATCGAGTCCCGTTTCTTTTGAAATTTTTCCCGTTTATCGTATTGGATCTTCGTTGGATCTTTCGAGCGAACGTGTTAGCGGCCACGAGCCAACCGACAAGCAGGAAGCTCGCACGTCCATTATTTATTGTTTTGTAAGGTGCAAGGGGGATGCGTAAACTTAGCGATTGTCTCTGCGATAGTGATGTCCGGGTAAAAAGCTAATGGCGGTTTATACCGTCGATGGAAAAGTTGCTGAGTTACGAAAGCCTGTCAACCCTCCTTGCGAATGAAAGAATGAAAGATAGAGAGAAAGATATTTATATATATATATATATATATATATAGAGAGAGAGAGAGAGAGAGAAAGAGAGAAAGAGAAGGAAACGACGCTCGTCTTATTTCCACCATATCTGAAATCCTTATCGACGAGATATATCCCTTTTTAAAAGGGCAGAAGCTTCTGTCCATTCTCAAACGTACCGCGTGTCCTACCGGATTCTTAGAAATCTTACGGCTCGACGTACCATCGATAGCTTCACGCTGAGAAACGTGTTTCCGTTTGGTACGTAAGAAAAAACTAGTGAAATGGCTTTGATGAATCGATATGTCGTCGGTTAGCCCGCAAAATATTCGTCGTAACTACTGGACATTGAGGTCTTCGATAATTTCCTGTTTCTTGCGGTCTTTTCCCTTCTCTCTTTCTCTTTCTCTCTCTCTCTCTCTCTCTCTCTCTCACTATTTCTATGTTTCTCTATTTCCAACATACTGCAACGATGTTTACCGTTCGACGTTAAATGTCCGACGACGAAGGAGAAACGTTTGTTGTATCTTCTACGTTAACGATAATGCATTTCCCTATATATCAAAGTTGTCTTCTTCAGAATTATTAGTTAAGGTGTCTTCGCTTTCTCGTCGCTTGCGATAATGATACGTCACGTAGGAAGGAAGTAGGACGGTACTACAAATACATTTCGAGTTGTAAACACTATCACGAGATCAAGGACGATAAATATTTATCTGCCGGTATGAATCATTTTAAGAAATTTAAGCGCTCGCGTGCGTGCGTTACGTTTAACGAAATAAAATAGAAATAATTTTCACATTTTTCAAGATTAATATACCGATGAAATTCACGATTGCGTTTGCGGAAACACGAAGATCTCGTGCGATTATGAATTTTCGAGTGCGTGTTCCTTTAGCAAAGTTTTCTGTTAATTGATGTTCAAAAAACGCGACGTTCTTAACGCTTGTAACTTTTAATTAAATTCGTTTCGTCGATTTTTCATTTCAGTCGTTCGCCGCGTTCGTTTTATATTCGCCATTTTTGCCGTCGCCATAAGAACGTAAAAGGCATAAAGAAGACACCTGTAAGTCAAAGATCACTTTTATGGGATCTAACGTCTTTCGAGATAGTCTTAACGAGTAGATCGGTTTCGTTTGACTTGTCTCTCATAGATATGAGCGAACAGCGATCGTTGCTATGGATCGCCAGGTGTGGGAGTGATCGAGAGATTGTCGATCCGATAAGTACGTCGTCGATCGATGGACAAAGCCGCCTTGCCGTCGATGTAAACGCGAGCGAATCGATCGGTTATGAGATAGATGACCTGAATCATCAAGGACTTCCGCTCGCCGTATGCACATGCATCGTTGATCGTCGAACAGTATGTTATAAAGTATTATATACATATATACACGCACACACATATATATATATATATATATATATATATTTGCGATATAATCGACGAACGCATTCAAGAGTATATCTATCTTTCGTTCGATAGCGAGATTTTTAAAAACGTTTGAAATATAAAATACCTGCATATATAGTATGTATATAGCTTGTATGTATGTATATTTAATACGGGCGTTTATCGAAAATGCGGGTAAAATGCGTTCCTCCAGCTTATAAATTTTCTTTTTCTCTAATTGAACTTTCGAAATCAAAAATCAACTCTCGAAAGAAGTGTCAGGTATTTGCAATATATTTCTTATTGTAATAAATTAATTCGACATCGAATGTGGACGAAGCGTGTCGCCGATAAATCGTCATGACCCACGTAGGGGTCATCCGTCGAGCGATATAAAACCAACGTGTCATCCGTGTACTTTCATTGGCTAATGGACGGCTCGTAGATCTTGTTGGTGGATCTTACTGTGCATTGAAGTACCACGTGAGATCGTGGATAAATCCTCGTAATGTGAAAAAAAAAAAAAAAAGAAAAAGAGAGAGAAAAAGGAAAAAAAAAAAAAGAACATAGGTACTCCTTCTCTGAAGAAATAGAATTACTATCGAACGTTTTATCGCTTTGTCGATGTTATTTTACCTTTTTCCTTCCTTTTTTCTTTTTTTTCTTTTTTCCTTTTCTTATTGCCATTCTTCGCGTAGATGTCAGAAGACGGTATATAACGAAAGAAAATAAATCCGATTGATTTGAAGGATTTCAAAGTCTAAGAAGAGAATCATATTCGTGTTTAGATAAGAAGTTAATTCTACGATGAGGAAATACGAAACATTATAAGACCATTAATCTCTTTCTCTCACATTCTATTTTGCGTTCGATAACGATAACCACGGACACAATCGCGACCGAGAAAGAGGAAGAGCGTTGCGTCGGCCGTGTGCAAAGTTAACGGCTTTTCGATTGGCGGTTTACTTCTCGATAAACCGCAATCGAGGCGTTGCTATACGTTATAAGCAAGCTTAGGAATTCATGATAGCACGCTGTGCGGTATGCGCAGGTTGTTCGGTAGATTGCTACGAACACTATGAGCCTCATAGTAACGATCATTGGAATTCCTTTTCTTTTCTTTTCTTTTCTTTCTTTTCTTTCCTTTTCTTTTTTTTCTTCTTTTTTTTTTTTCTTTTTTTTTTATTAATTTTGATATAAAGGATAGTCTGTTGATCGATGTCCGAACAACAGTTTCATTAATTGATATGACTATAATATGTTATTGAACGATTAGTCATGTTAAGATTCGCACGTCATAGATTATTAATATCATACTTAACGTATATGATATAGGCTAGTCATGAACTCGAGATGTTGGTCCACCGATATAACCATCTTCAATTCGTTCCAATCGATTGGATACTTTCTTATACAAAGATCTTTATCTCGTAATTATTCCTTCGCATATTTCAATTCCTAATCATCATTGATTCTTTGCTTCTCATATATAAAATTTCTTTCTTAAAATCGATGACTACGTCATCCTCGAACAACGATCGTATTCTTTCGAGGAATAAAAAGAAATCAGATTATTTTCAAATAAATGTTGTAAAGCATTCGTAAAAGCTTTTTCTTTTTTTTTTTTTTTTTTTTTTTTTTTTTTTTTTTTTTGATGTTCGATATTTTGTATCTCACAGTTCCATTGGACGATTCGAACAAGCAGGTGCACCCGTACATTACAATAAAATTCTTAACAAATTTTGCAAGTAACGCAAAATTGTTAAGCATATTTCGATAGTAATAATTTATACGTTCGTTCGCATGAATGAAATTTCATTGGCTGATGCACCCGGTAGTTTTTTATCGTTTCGTGGAAGAAAAAAAAAAGAAAAAAAAAAAAAAAAAGAAAAAGAAATGATGAATAAAGGTATTTGAGAATTTTGAAGAATGAATTAGTTACGAATAAATTAAGATTATCCCCGGTGTAGGCTTATTTGCTTTATTGGTCCTTCGTGTTATTATTCATCGCATTAAAAGGATTCACCGTGATGGAAATGTAAGAAAAGTAAGAAACGAGATGCGAGCTATCAAAGCGAGTATTTCTTTCCGTTCGGCCGGCCGTTTCATGGACGTCATAAAAATTAATAACCGAAACATCGCGACTGCTAGGCCCCTTTTACCCTAGCGTTTCTCTCACTGTCGCTACTGTTGCTGCATGCAACCCGATCATCGCTGTTTTTCTTAGCTACTGGGAGAAGACGAACGGTTCGGTCGTTACGTGCGACGGAGCATGGCGGTTATTAGATACCGCGATTTCGTAGAAGCTGCCACTCTCTTTGACCATATAAATCGTTTTTATTTTACTTTTAACTCTATGTGAAATATCTGTATGCATTATGTATATATATATATATATATATATATATATATATACATACACATTATGTATACGATTTTCTTATATATTTTATTTCTTATAAAAATTTATTAAATATATTTATTATATATATATATATATATATATATATATCTATGTTTATAAATTTACCGTTTTAACTCTTCGGAAGTGAACGATTTCTCTGTAAAATTATTTTAAATTACAGCATAACGATCGACAAGTGAAACTAACGATAAGTAATCTATGCGGAGAGCGTAGAAAAGGATAAAATCTAATTTAAGGTAACGAGATGCGAAGAGGAGAGTGTGTTTCGAAAGGAAGGTATTTCTAAGGAGGTAGCTAAGAACGAGAGAAAAAAAAACATAGAGGTAGAGAAAGAAAGAAAGAAAGAATGAAAGAAAGAAAGAAAGAAAAAGGAAAAAAAGAAAGAAAGAGAAAGAGAGAGAGAGAGAAAGAGAGAGAGAGAGAGAGAGAGACTATTGTCCGTGCAGGATGCAACGCGGAAGAAACGTACTCGTTCGTATGCAAGGCAGTGATGGACGGGGTAGAAGAGGAAGAAGGGAGGGACGACCTGCACCTTTCCAAGAGATAAAGAGTTTCCCATGCGAGAGTGGTCGCTTTTCCAGTTGGTGTTTCTTCGCTCGAGATAGCCAAACACATTTTGCTTCCTTTGCTCGACAATAGAAGCCTTTTAGCAGGGTCTACACCGGATAATTCATGTCGAGCCGGGCAATTAAGACTTAACCTCGCACACGAAACCGTCTATCTCGATCTCCAATTATGTTGCTGGACGTCTATATATGGCTGTCTCTTGGACAACTGTTATTCTTATTAGAAAGTAAGAAAAGAGAGGGAGAGAGAGAGGGAGAGAGAGAGCAAGAGAGAGAAAGAAAATGAAAGAGTAGAAATATAAGTAAACAGAATAAGAAATAACGAAGGAGGTTCTATTCTATGATGTTCCCGTAGTTGAGAAACTTCTTAGAGTTCGGTCGGACTTTGTTATTTCTCTTGTTATCGATTAACATCTTTCAGTGAAGAGAGAAAGGAACGAGAAGGTGTAAGACATTTCATAATTCTTTTTACATACGCAATGAATACGCAAATCGCTTAGGAAATCGAGATTTTTTTTTCTTTTCTTTTCTTTTCTTCTTTCTTTTTTCTTTTTTTTGTTTTGTTTTTAATGGAAGAGAGAAATAAGATTTTAAGAGAATTTTTATCGCACGTAAAC
The DNA here is from genome assembly GCF_912470025.1 of Vespa velutina. Classification (NCBI taxonomy): domain Eukaryota; kingdom Metazoa; phylum Arthropoda; class Insecta; order Hymenoptera; family Vespidae; genus Vespa; species Vespa velutina. The sequence continues at coordinate 4,483,958 of NC_062189.1, read as the reverse complement.
CAAAGGATAAATGAATGAACGAAACGAGATATACACCATAATACATTGAATATTTTTCACTGAACTTTTTGAAAAACAATGATATTCCATTATTATTATTGTTGTTATCTTAGTCTATGATCGAGTAGTATCTCCTAATAGAGTCGCTTTGGCTGAAACGTTACAAACATTATAATTTTCTCATCGCATTCAATGTGAAAATCGATATGCTCGTGAATCATAGAACAGCGCTTAGTCTATGTCGCCTAAAAAGGATTGCTCATTCGTAATCAAAACGATTTTCGTGGGGGAGGGGGAGGAAGGGGGAGGGGGAGGGGATATAATTGATGCTTCCGGTTCGCAGGTTGTATTCGTTTTGATCGTTCTTCGTTCTTAGAATAAATCGCACCTCAAACATTTCGTATTAATGGAGAAAAATAATTGTACGTAGTGGCTTAATAAAATATTGCATTGGCCGTATATAATTAATCGCTACTCTAGCAAGAATTATCGTTCGGATTGGCAATGATTATAGTCGCTGCGGTAACTAATATTGTCAGAACTGGCGATAATATTGCCAACTCGACGATAATTTATTGAATCATGATATATCGTATGGCATTATTACGTATAAGCTTTCTTTCTCTCTCTCTCTCTCTCTCTCTCTCTCTTTCTCTTTTTCTTTCAATTTTTCTCTTTCTTTCACTCCCCCACCTTTCTTTTCTCTCCTCTTTCATTCTTTCTCCTATTACATTTAACATTATCAATTCACCATTGTGCAACCGACGTTTACAGCGTAGGGAAGGCTGTATAAATAAAGACCAACAAAAATAACGAACCCGTAGGCGTTCGACGTTAAAGCGTCCCTTTTATTTCCTCGTAAGAGATGCTCCGAGTATAAGGGCTACGTAGATATAAATCGTCTTTCTTTTTCTTCTTCTTCTTCTTCTTCTTCTTCTTCTTCTTCTTCTTCTCCTTTTCCTTCTTCGTCTCATTCATTTTCTTTTTCTTTTTGCTTTTCTAAAGAAATGCGGAAGCACAAGATACGTCTGTTTGAGATAATTTTGAGTTGATATATTTGACACATGAAAAATATTCACTATTGTAATACTTTTATCATCCCTCTATATACCTCTATAATTGAATATATCGATATATAATTCACAAGGAGCCAATTGAAAGTTAAAAAAAAAGTTAAACAGTCTAAACGAATTCGCGCTTGAATTTTCTTGTCCGTATTATACGTTTGTATTTTCTCAATAAGTCGATTAAATAGTAGAATCTCAATTCTGGTATAGAGTTTTGATATACGATTTTTGATGTCGATCGTGTTAAAATCTTTAGCACAATTTCTATCTAGCACGTTTCATTTCTTTCACGCTTTTTTCTTTTTTTTTTTTTTTTCGTTTCGTCGCTTTTGCAATTAAAATCTGTCGATATTTTCATTGTCTTCTTGCTTAATATTTAAGGACAAAAAAAAAAAAAGAAGAGAAAGAGTAAAAGATTGATTGAAAATTGAAAAGAAAAGGAAAGAAAAAGAAACTGAAAAAAAGAAAAATAAGATGACAAAAAAAGATAGTGACACGAAGGATATCTCGATCTATCCTAGAAAGGATGCGATTAAATTAACGAATAAGAAAAAAAAAAAAATTCCTTTTATATATTTACATGATTTTATTATTTAACAATATCGTCGGATAGTTAAAATGTCTTGGATTATAAAATGTAATCGTTCTCTGCTACCGTCGCCATTACCGCCATCGCAGTGGTCGCGCGCGGCTTGGAATTTCACGTGGGCAACTTACAAACGACTTCGCGATTTCTCGTCGCTCAACGTTAGAGAACGAGAAAGAGAAAAAGAACCTATGGTAAATTCTTTTGCACGAATTTACGAGCGTTTTGCGGTACCTACATTTCGAGTCGTGTTTCACGTTACAGCGTACTCTCACCTGACGATAGATTTAAAGAGAGTAAAAAGGAAAAAAAAAAAAAGAAAAGAAATAGAAAAGAGAGGGAAAGAGAAAGAGAGGAAAATAAAAATCAAATGATACTTCTTTATTATCGATATATTTGTTTATTGATATTTATTCCGAAATCCTTAAGGAATGTATAATATTTTAGGAAATGAAAATAAAGTTCATCGATACTTACCTACATCGATATTACTTTCGAGGATCATCGAGAACAATATTTCGCTGGAATGATTTATTTTCATGCGGAATCTCATAGACAATAAATTCAAGAATGATTGTACAACTTGCTTTCGTGCTTTTACATAGAACAGATAACGTACAATGGGTCGAGTTCTGTCGAAGGCGTATCGAAGACGAAATTTGTATGCTAAAACGGTAGCTTAGTTTATTATTTATTCCGCTTTAAGATGTAATATTCCGTAGTAAAGTTTATCTTTTATGGGTTAGCCGTTACGATAAATCCGTTCCCGTTATTATGATGCTGCAGGATTTGTAATAGAACACGATAATTATATTATGAAATACGATGGGCGTAAAATGAAAACCATTGCGTTTAAGAATCGGATGTTCCTTTCATCTTATCATCTTTCGTTAAAGTACCGTGCAAGATGATCATATTCTTTTGCGCTATAATCCAATAAAAGATCTACGGTTAACTTCTACCGATGTAATTCTCTTTAAAATTTATTCCACTCGATCGTTCTTTACTTTGTCCACTAAAACATATTTCGAACTTAACTTAACGACGTTCCCGTGTGAAAAACATAATAGGCTTGTTTCTTTTTTTTTTTTTTTCGTTCATTAGAACGTAACACACTCGAAAGGATAATTAATAGTTGCGGCGATCTAAGAGATCTAATTTCGTCGTACAATTAGAGTTTTACGATGCCTAAGCGAAGACAGTAAATTTAAAGACTGTGTTGCCTTCTAAAACGATGGACGACTTTGTGGGGTAATGCGATCATAGAATGCATTAACAAACTTCGATATATCGTTGTATATCAAAGAAAAAGCGACTGGATTGCATTCTTCGAAATAAGAATGAGATAGCGAAAAGTTTAACGGGAATGAATAAAATCTTATTACGTCATTCGATTCGATTGCGTTAATATGTATAATAGTTATATACATATGTATGTATATTTGAAATCTAAGCGTAACTTCGATTCATTATCGTCGAAAGTTATTCGATTTCGAGGCACGCTCGATCGTAAAAAGTAGCGCTAACGTTTATATTTTACTTTTACGATCAGAAATTGCTCTGATTTATCGCAATGCAAATTCAGCGTCCGCCGGCTAAGCGTGTATAGAAAAGAGTCGGTTTGTAAATGAATAACGAGACTTTTGCATGACATTTGAATGTCGCTAATACCAGTTAATGCTGAATAAATGTCAAGATTCTACAGTATCTTGAAAGGATGATGTCGCATTTGTCACAGTGTCGCACCGTACAGTGTTTCACGTATATGGGCGTTAAAAGAGAGAGAGAGAGAGAGAGAGAAAGAGAGAGAGAAAAAAATCATAACTTCGTATTTGTACAAAGTTTTTTTGTTTGTTTTTTCTTTTTTTCTGTTTGCTTTTTATATAACTAAAACACACAACATTACGTGATTCCTAAAACATGAAAAAAAAATTACTTTCACACGTTATATTAAATCTATATCGGATATATGATACACGTGCATATATTTACATTCGATAATTCTGCATAATGTGATTCGTTTAGTATCAATTAGGTTTTTTTTTTTTTTTTTTTTTTTTATATATTTATAACGTTTTTCTTTTTTGCTCGTTACAAATTGCATTCGATCTTATTGTTCATTCATAATAATAATTTGTTCATTCTTAAGATCCATAGATATTTTAGAAACAATAGAGATTTAATAGATATCGATATGAGAATGTTTATTTTTAATAATAATGAATATTGACATTAATGTAAAGTATAATGTTCCAAGAATAAAAACTAATTATATAAAAAATCATCAAGGAAATTTTTCGTATCTTCTTTTAAAATTAACTTTGAAGTTTAGAAAAATTCTATATAAAAAATTAATTATTATTTCATTAAAATAAGTCAACGTCAATTTTTTAAAAATATTAAAAATGTTAAATCCAGCTTATAAAAATCATACTAAATAAACGAATATTTCGCTTGTGTCACGTGTTTCAAAAAAAAAAAAAAAAAAAAAATGCATTAATTTTTACATTAAACCACCGCGCTTCAATTTTAACAATAAATTGATATATTCAGTAATAGTTAGATAATATCAAAAACTATATTATATTTCTTTATTAAGATATTTTTACATTTGGAATTTTTAAATTCTATCGATAGAGTTCAAATACTTATGTACCGGTGGTGTGTTCATCGGCGAACGTTTAAAATAATGTGTTACGTATACGTTCCCTATTGAGATCACTCCTTACGTAATATCAATTTAAGTAAGAAAGGAAAAAAAGAAGAAGAAAAAAGAAAAAAAGAAAAAAGAAAAAAGAAAAAAATAAACGAGAAAATGACAGGTTCGTTTGACGGTAACGATTTAATGAGAAAAAAAATCGGGTACTAATTTTCAAGTCGACATCGTAGAAAACCATTTACGATTTATCCGTGCTGTTCTTAGCATTCGATCTCCAGCCACCATATATTTATAACTACAGGAGGTTAACGTTACGAAGGCAGTTACCTGTTATCCTACGTTAACTTATGTTCCGACTGAATTGTTGTTTTTTCGTTTGACAACGAAAATTAATTAATTATCAGACCGTGATTAATTTGAGCGCGGACGCGCCGTCATTTCATCTTCACCGCAGGAAATCTATTTTGATGCAGAAAAGAGGACCTTCCACGGTTGCTAGAATTCTTAGAAGGATTACAGTCGTAACGTATATCGTAGTCGTAACATATATATGCATACGTAAGTACGTACGTACGTACATACATGGACCGAGATGTTTTACGCCGTTGTCTCATTCCAAACGCAATTTAACTCGTCCTGGTTGTAACCGTATCTTTCATAGAGAACGGGAACCACCTCGTTAAATGAATTTATTAAAAGTAAACTTGAGAAACGCGTTTACTTGCTAACGCGAAACAAATTCAAAAAGAGTTGCGGTAGGTACGCGCTTGTGAAAAACATCCTGCGATTTGTCACGTGCGAAAGGTCACGTGGTGAGTCTAAGACCATCATTAATTTACTTAACGTACGTTAAAGTAAAGGATAAAAAGAGTAAGGAAATATGAGGATAGGTTGATGTACATGAAGTTACTCTTACGTTTATTATCAGGCTATAAGCATTATTGTTTAATTAAAGATTTTTTTTTTATTCTTATTTCGAGTTTCATGATCAATTTTTCAAGCGGTATAACATTATATTTGTTTATTTCTTGCTTTTGTTTTTTATTTTTTTTTTTCTCTTTTTTTTTCCTCTTTTTTTTCTTTCTTTCTTTCTTTTTTTTTTTTTTTTTTTTTTTTTTTTTTAATATTATTATTTCAAAGAATCGCGAACTTTTGAGGTACTTGAGGTTAACATTTTTGGATCGTCCCGTTCGGCCCTTTTAAGACCATCCTGCCCCTCGTGACGTAAACCATAACGATTTGGTTCACGATCATAAAATTTCGACAATCAACGATCGTAAAACATCGCTATGGTCACCATAGCGAATTTCTTGCCGATACTCGCGGCGCGTTGAGTTCATAAATCTCGTTATGAAATTTGTCGAGGAGTGAACGCCCTTTCGCGGCCGGTTATACTCCGAAGAAGATTTAGAAAGGAAACGACTTGCTAGCACGCACGATCCGTTTATTCTCCTTTATGGGAACAACTTCTGCTATAAAAAAATTCTGCTATAAAAAAAGATGCTTCTTCGTTCCTTTTTCGATTGATCAAACCTATTCATCTTCTATCTCTTTCACTATCTATAAAATTATAGAATTATTTTTATAATTTGTAGAGATTCTAGTTTTTTTTTTGTTTTTTCTTTTCTTTCATTTATCACCACGTTAAGTAAATATTTATTTATTGATTTATTTATTTATTTATCTGAACTTCCTTTCTCCCTCTCTCTCTCTCTCTCTCTCTCTCTCTCTCTCTCTCTTTCTCTCTCCCTTTCTTTTTCTTTTTGCAAAAACATCTTCATCCCGTTTCCAAAGCATCATACGCGAGGGCGGAAAAGAGATGATCGTCGCGAGAGATAAAAACGTGATCCGTATCGGTGGAACTGGCCGCGCATTCCATCGTACTGTTACAAGCCGCGGAACAGCCAGAGACGCCGCCTTTAACCCGAGTTTGCACTCCCTGGAATCCGTCCAACGACTGGGACGAAGAGAACGGTGGAAAAGAGCACGTCACGAATACGGGATCAAGAAGACACAGTTCATTCTCCGTTCTATCCTCAAACCTTGATAAACCTTCTCTTTCTTTTTTCAAATTAGGTCGATGGAATTTCATTTAACGACAATAATAATATTATTACGATTTAAAAAATATCCCTTCACGTAAAAAGATCGAAGAAGGTCCTTTTTCATTTTTCATTTTTCTTTTTTCTTTCTTCTTTCGTAAATGAACTTTTACGATTAGTTTCGTCAAATGAACTCCTACGTAGAAAGATTTTCCTATCGTTTCTATCCGCTCGACAGGAAATACTTTGTCGCCATAATACGACGAATAAATCAGAGAAAGATACAACTTGCAGTTACCTCATGACGTTATACCGTTTAACGATGGCTGTCTATCACGACTGATTGATGTTTAAGGTGTTGCTCGAAGACACATCTTTTTTCTTTTTTTCCCTTTTTTTTCTTTCTTGTCTATTTTTCTTTTTCTTTTTTTCTTTCTTTTTTTTTTTCTTTTCCTTCAACTTTTCCAACCGACGGACGATAGATACGACGATAGCTTTTAATAGTTCGTTATCTGTTCGATAGAAATTTGGATGTACGACTTGTGGCAATACGTAATACAAGAAAGTGTCAAATAACTTTACGAGATCATTCATTTTCGAGATATGAATAAAACTCGTTTGGTGACCATGGCCATTACGTGATGCTAGAAGAGAGATAGAGAGATAGAGATAGAGATAGAGATAGAGAGAGAGAGAGAGAGAGAGAGAGAGAGAGAGAGAGAGATTTCGTATTATAGATCGCAGCTTGGTGAATATATACGTAGTCGATGGTACGTAATAAATAATATCCTGAGTAGAGAAATATTCATAGTTGCGTACCGAGGCACTGAAGAATGCGACACTTACTGCTTGGAGACCGAGATCGAGGAACGCCAGTGATAGTTCACGAGTGTCTAGTAAATTCTCATAGGAGATACATTGAAATTTATATTGAAGTATTTGTTTGTCAAGATGAATTGACTTTCCATCGAATCTTATTTAATTTTTTCTTTCACTTTTACCGTTTCAAACAAATCAAGTGTTTTTATTTATAAAGAAGAAACAACGAAGGAAAGGAGAAAAAGAAAATAACGAAGGGAGAGAGAGAGAGAGAGAGAGAGAGGGAAATAGAAATGAAGAGATACGAAATACGAAAGATTCACACTGTTGCGCGATAAATTAAGCTCGGCGAGTAGTTTCTCTCTTGCTCTTCTTAAAATAGCGATCTCTTCATTCTAAAGCGAAGTAGCAACTAGAACCGGCGAGGTATAAAGGAGAAGTAGCAACTTACCACCAGGGTTGCGTGAAGTTCACGTGGTAATATGCGATTGGTCACGCACTATGAATAATTTTTAAAGAGACATTCCTAATTAATTACGGTCATGATCTCTGATATATAAATTAATTATCTATACATGTATATATATATATATACATTTATAGATACGTTCCATTTCCGGTTGATTGTGGATCGAAGATAATTAGAGAAACAGTCAGGTAAATGATATATATACGTATGTAAGAGCATGAAATGGCTCGTAGAATGATGTGAAATATTGTATTAGTTTCTTTTTTTTCTTTTTCTCTCCCCCCCCTTTTCTTTTTTATTTTTTCCGTTACAATAAACGAGAATCGTATTAAGCGACGGGGTCCACTGAGTTTCCTCGTGATTGGGAAAATATTCGAGACGTTGAGCTTGCGCCAAGGTCTAGAAATAATTTTGGTTTCGGAGAAGGAAGGATGATCTTTTCGAGGAATCCATACTAAGGCGGTGTATAGTGTGTCGTATATGCGCACATAGATAGATAGTTATATTCTAGCAGCTAGGAATCTCGACTCTTCGTGCATGAACAGTCAGGGGGTCGTATGAAAGGCGGCAGGGTCGTAGCCACAGTGGGCAGTCCTCGTGCTGTCAGTACGCAAGAAATATAGTCGTACGCATAGGAGCGTGCAAGGCGTAATGACTACACGTGAAACGTATCGCCGCGGGTAGCTGCGCCGCCTCGCTAATTACACGTAATTATCGTGCCGCGGCAGCGGCCGACGAGAGCGCAGAGAAGAAGAGAAGGAGGAGGAATAGGAGGAAGAGGAAGAAGAAGAAGAAGAAGAAGAAGAAGAAGAAGAAGAAGAAGAAGAAGAAGAAGAAGAAGAAGAAGAAGAAAAAGGTACGAGGTGCCATCATTGAGAGAGGAAGAGGAGGACCCATGGCTACTGAAATTACTCGAACATTTTGATAGACAGTTCTTTTCCCTTTATTCGAAAGATAACGTTTGTCGAATGATATATTTTTTCTCTTAGCCAATCTCTTCACGGTAAAATGTGAAGAAATGTAAGGATGATATCCTTCCCGAAAAGGTAATTACGTGTGACAAATGTACGAAAAGATATCTCGAATAGATATTTAGTGCGTGTTAAGTTTGTCGATGGTGTTCATCGAGATAGAGAGTATTAAAAGCAATGAGAAATGATCATAAATTATGACTCTCCGATCGTTCGTTAACTCCTTACGATTTTTCACTATTGCAGATTTATCGAGTATACCGTTTAAATGTTTATATTTTGTATGCCAAAGGAATATATAAGGGTTTGTTACCATAGTAAGACGTTGCGTGCTTTGCGTTAAGACTAGACGTTACCTTTGCGATCTTTATCTTTCCTGAAAGATCGAGCGAATTTTTTTCTTTTTTTTTTTTTTTTTTTTTTTTCTTTCTTTCCCTCTCCTCCCCTTCCCCTTACTCCATCGTTTTAACTTGATAAAGAGATACGCGTGATTTAAATCGTCCTGCAAGGATATTCGAATTTATAAATCGCGATGAAGTTCAACGAAGATAAGTTTCTCCCTGGGAGTGCGTTAAGTGACCGTTTTAATCGCGATAAGCCCTTGTTTCTAGATATCGTAAGCATCAATTGCAACGGTTAAGATTTAAAGAGTTCACCCGGCGAGTCTAACCGAAGAATAAAGGAAAAAAAAGAAAAGAAAAGAAAAGACTTTAACGATCGCGATTAATTCACTCATTGTGCTACATGTTGCCCCTTTTGTCTTCCGGGATCGACTGGTAAATAAAATTCTCTTTAACAAACGCCTCCATCATTTCTCCTCGTTGACGGTCAACAGCTTGCTTTATTATTGAAAACCGTCATAAAGTTATGACGATCTAATCTTTCACATGTCTTCTAATATTCAGCAAGACAAAGTGGTTAAAGAAATAAACTGGATGATCAAAGAATGCGTTGTATTCTTTAGAAATTGTAGACATAAATTCATTAAGTCCGTGTTCCCAATCATACTATTTACATTCTTTAATGGGCTACAAAGATATATGGGCACGAAAGTATAATGAACGGATTAATCGACATTTATTTTCAAGTCTTAATTTTCATTGGCGACATTATCGATGATTGGCCATTGTAAAGGCGGTACCTTTGAATTCGATTTTTTTTTTTTTTTTTTTTTTTTTATTCACACGATGAACACTCTGATGTAGAAGACTCGATCGTTGGAATGCTGGATCATTTACGAAGTGTTCCTTGCCTTGTGGAATCTCCGGCGTCTTTAACTCGTACCGATCTTTAATCAAAGACAGGAAGAGTGAGTGAGTGAGGAAGAGTATGAGTGAGAGAAAGAGAGAGAGAGAGAGAGAGAGAAAGAGAGAGAGTGAGAGAAATGTGAAAAGGGATGGAGGAGAGATATATCGAGATAGCTCTTCTTTTCCTACGGATGATTATTCTTTCCGTTTCCTGGCACGCAGTAAACAGTCTATGATTAAACCAGTAAAAATGTAGAGATTAATTTTTCGATATATCGTAAAGATATGAATATCATAAAAAAGAAAAAGGAAAAAGAAAATTGATATTTAAGGTCGATCGACGTTTAGATAAAATGAACTCTTCGAAGTTATTTGGCATCAAAATTAATCGACTAGGATGCAACCAACGATGTGGGCCTGTTCCAAAGTTGAGATAAGACGTGCTACCATATAAAGTTACGGAATGCATGGATCGTCTGGCAGCTGCGGTAGCCCTTAACGAGGGCATAAGGGATATCGGTTATTTTTTTTTTTCGAGGGAAACCAGCCCTTTTTCGCGCGTCGACAAAATCAAATGCGGGAACGTCGTTGTCGATGGTAGAAACGGACGAACGAAGAAAGCGAAGAGTCGACTATCGTCCGCTAATATCGTATGTTAATGCGTGTCGTGTCATGTGCATCGACCACGTTTCTCCATCCTCCAGGTGCAATTTTTGTATTAATGTTCGACGAACTGGTATCGAGGAAAGAAACCAGATACATTTGGTACGCCTTAAGCGCTTTATTAATTCTCTAGCGGCACAAATACGACGGTGGCAATTTAAGATGGCAGCGATACACTCGGTGAGTGATCGAATAAACTTAAAGGCGACCGCTGATATGCCAACGAGTCGATGTAATTTTCCTAAGAGGAAAGAAGAACAAGAAGGAAGAAAAAAAAAAAAAATATATATATATATATATATATATATATATATATATATATATATGAAAGAAGAGAACGTGAAAGTTCTTTTTTCTTTTTCCTTTCTTTTCTTCTTTTTTCTTTTCTTTTTTTTTCTTTTTTTTTCTTTCTTTTTTAAGATAATCGCAAAAATTGTATACCGATAAAATAATTTGTACGGCGATGTTAAAACGTAAGAAACTGCGGACTAAATGTTTTTTGTCTTATAAGAACGAAGTTATAAGGGGAAAAAAAAAAAAAAAAAAGAAAAAAAAACGAGAGAAAGAGAACGTAGATAACGAATATAGATCCGTTTCTCCTCCAGAGAATCGAAACGATATGGATCGTCGGATCGACGTAATTAAAGCAACAAATTCTGGTGTGCCCGCAGGCAGCTTGGCACCCGATGTCCCAAGCGTTTCCTATCGCGCGGTGATCGCTCTTCTTGATGGATCGGTACAGGTGCGTGCCTCGATATGGGACTACGGTTGTCCTGCATCACCCGCTCTCCTTCCTTCTTTCTCTTCTTTTCTCTTCCCTTCTCTCTTTCTCTTCTGCTTGACGACCGATTCAACAACTTATAATATAAAATCTATAGTCTGTACGTTTTACGAGCTTAACGATCGATCTTTATAGTTGATCGTCGACTAAACGAAAATTTCCATAATTAATAAATACCATTTCGAAGGAGGGACATTCTAATTTTTTCTTTTATCTAAACGATTTCTTTACCGATGGATAACATTGTCAGAAATTAATCAGACGTAAAACGTGTCTTCGATCCATTAACTCGCACGATAGAATCGATCGGATCGGGGTAAAAGAATTTTTGTAATTGGTCGTACGGAAACGATGAATGTTTCCTAACGAGTTACTTCTCGTAGCTTTAATTTATTATTTGATCTTCACGCGCCAATAACGAACGATGTTCGCGTCGTGTACTCGTCGAGGAGAAGGCAACGATCGAATGACTTCCCCGAACGAATCGGAGAGGCTCATATCACGAGGCCTTAATTCGCGCCAATTTCAAGTACCTACGTCTTAATTAGTCGCGATCCATTCGATCGTGAATTAAATGAGATTGGAGTCGTTTAATTAAATCAAGAGCAATCAGTGAATCTCGTCGTTTCCTTTCGAAAGTTTTTTACGTTTACGTTTTCGTTTCTCCTTTTTCCTTTTTTTCTACATCTTTTTCTTTTCTTTTTACGTTGTAAATATATCTTTTATTTTTACGTTTTTACATGTATTTTAATTAAAAATTTAGATAGATCATAAGTTGAATCGCGACAGTGTACGCAGATGCACATGAACGTTATAACACAGACGCTATAGCAGGACGTATGCCAACATATAAGCGACACCATCGAAAATTGCGATCGAGCAAGCCACGTTTAGCGACTCGACTTACGAGATCCCTGATCGTAGATTAAGACGCGACGGACACACGCGTGTGCGCGCACGTGAGTAATACGTGCTTGCGCGTCATTCCGAAAAACAACGAGAGACAATAATGACGGTGCCAGCTAGTAGCCCCTGTTCGAGAACAACATGACGACGACGACGACGACGACGACGACGATGAGGAGGAGGAGAGTCACGGTTTTTGAGAGGAAAAAAAAAAGAATGTACCAAGTCAAAAAGCGCGTCGATGTTTCGTTCGCACCTGGTGTTATTCGCTATCGAATCAATCTTAACGAGATCGTTTTCAATATTTCTAGATGTTAAGGCCAGTGAGAATGATCGTTAAGAAAACTAACTCTTGATTAGGTTATTTCGAACGGTGTAAAATGCCGAAAGGATCAAAAAATTTCAATCGCAATTTAAATGTATTAGCATGCAAAATGAAGATACAAAAGGAGAAAAAAGAAAAAGATTACAAGTCAATCTATCATGATAAAATGGAGAAATATCGATTTCTACAACGAACAAAGAAAACTCAAAGAACTATCATGCAATCATATCGAAGCAATTGGTACGACGATTCGTTCGTGATTCGTATCGAGATCGGTGACTCCAGTTTGAAATCTTCGCAGATATTATGCAAAATAGAGGGGCACTGTAGATATTAATCATCGGGAAACGATCGGATCAATTATTTTAATAGCTATATTTATTACGTGCATGCAGGATGTATGCACCAGACTTCATTTCGAGAATCGACGTGCGTGAATACGACCTTGATCTTGTCGATGATCTATTTCGAAAAATTTTTTAATTGTTCTCATAAATTTTTTTAAATACTGTCAAAGTAGCAACGTCTCATTCGTTTCGATAACTCGAGCGATCTTCTGTTTATCTCGAGAAGAAAGAAATGAAAAAAAAAAAAGAAAAAGAAGAAAAAGAAAGAAAGAAAGAAAGAAAGAAAGAAAGAAAGAAAGAAAGAAAGAAAGAAAGAAAGTAGAAGGGTATGCCCAGAGTATGGGATAAGATAAACGTCTTTATTTCGTAGATCATCGCGTGAGATCTATGAAGGACAAGACTTTGAAAGGATCGTATCACGCGAGTTCGCTTTCGTGGTGCCGCGCGTGTAAAGATTTGTTCGTGCAAATGACTATGTGCTTATGTTAGATACACGAACGAAAGTATCGTCGAGGAGTCGCATCGTGCAGGTAGAGAACGTTCATCATTTTCTCCAATCGTTCCGGTCTCTCCCTCAGTTGGAAGACATTTTTCTCAGCTCCTCGACTGGTTTTAAATCCGTTTCTACGCGCGGTTAAGTCCTTGATTACCGATACTAGAAACTAACGCCATGATAAACTATATACCATTGGAACACTACCCGAGCCGAAGCACTCGCGATAATTGCCCGATTATGCTGCCTGCTCTGATTGCGATTCTCGTTATAGAGGCGAATGCCTAAGACATTTATGGCCATTTCTTTAGTTGTTCTTTTTGTCAGGTGTTAAGGCTCGCATGAATCTTCTTCGTTGGATAATCGGCGAATGTCCGACGTTGAATGGGAAACCGTGATCGTTAATCAAGTCGTTAGATACGTTCTAAGATTTCTTGATATTTTCCTCGATCAAACATTTCATTTTATTTCATTTTCTACGTTTAAATTAAATTGAAAAAGTGATTAAAAGAAAGGATGAATCATATATCTACTTCGGAAACTGTTTCTCCTTTTCTTTTTTCTTTTCTTTTTTTTCTTCTTTTTTTTTTTTTTTTTTTTTTTTTTTTTTTTTTTTTCGTCATCCTCATTATCCAGTATCCATCAATCTATTTTAAAATGATTCAGTATCCCTATTGGCCCGCATAAGTAATATGGACGAATGTGCCCGCACTTTAGCGTGCTTCCGCGCGTCTCTAAATGAACGGTCTTTCAAAATGATCGCTCATAGTATAGAGCAAAAGCGAAACGACCGAGGATCATTTTCTCGCAGCACCTTTACTTGGTACACCTATACTTCGGCTTCAGTTCGAGCTTACGGGTCTTTATCGTTCTCGACCATCGTAATGGCGATTCAGCGGAGCCAGCCCTTTAATGATAGGTCGTAAGCAAGTTTTTCTTCGGTTGATTGTACGGAGGCACACGACTTAAAACTAAATTCGCGAAACAAGCTTTTCGCTGATTATGAAAACTCACCGGCGTTGTCCTATAAACTTTTTTCCGTGTTAACTACTTTCCTCACTTTTTATCGGGGGATGAAGGGTTGGGGGGGGGGGGGGGGGGGAATAGGGGATGGAGCTCCAAGGGTTATCGAACTTTCAATTTCTTTAACATTCTTATCGTGTTAACAAAAGAGTATAATCCATTTATTATACCTTTAATAATATACTTTGATCTTTACGTATATACATCGTATTACGTATTTGTAATCGTAGAACCTTGAATAACACTTGACTGAAATATAAGATTCTCAAGTATATCAGAAGTTCGAGAATAGCGGCTAATTTGCTTAGTGTTCATTACGATCGTTTTCTCGCTTCTGCAAAAGAAGGAAGAGTCACGATCGCGAACTCTTTCAACGAGGAGTGAACGACCCAGATCTTAATCGTCGTTACGAAAAGGTCGGCCAGCGTGGGTGTCAAAAGAGCATGGCGTTCGAACGATATCGCGAAAGAGCGATCTCGTTTGGTCGTTTCGTAGCGCCCCGAGCTGAATATAAACGGGATTTCCTAAGCGGCGTATTTATTGTAACGCTCCTCGCTCGGATTAATAACTTCCTCGCTTTTATCATCTTTCAAAGCTCGTTCCTTTTACGAGCAGAGCCCGTAATTCTTTACGGTCGAGATAGCGGAAGGCTTCTGTTTTCGTCATGTCTCTCTCTCTCTCTCTCTCTCTTTTTCGCTCTCTCTCTTTCTTTCTCTCTCCTTTTTCCTTTGATTCTTCCTCATTATTTCTAAAAGTAAATGAGAATTGTAAATCGAGGACAAGATGTGAACGAGGTGACCCAATCAGGTGACCTACGTGTATCATTCAGAATTATCACGAATCGTAAGTAACTACTCGTTGTCTCTTGCCAACTACGATGTGCGTGGTATGGAATTACAATCAGTAGATAGATCATTATCTGGCAACGTGTTTTCTGCACGCAATTATTCTTATAACTTTCTTTTAGCCGAAAATATTACTGAAATATTCGAACGCCTTGTTCATTTCTTAGATCGTTTCGCGTATCATTTCGTAAGTCACGAACTATGCGTATCGTTCGAGGGATCTAAACGACGTGCGAGCTCGTAACGTCGTAGAGAAGAGAAGCGATGTAAGAAGAGAAAAGTTTAAAGAAAAAAAAAGAGAGAGAGAGAGAGAGAGAGAGAGAGAGAGAAGAAAAAAAATAAGAAAGTGAAGGCAGAAAAGAAGTAGCGGAGAGAAAGAGAGAGAGAGAGAGAGAGAGAGAGAGAGAGAGTAAAAGGGCGTAGCACTTGTTCCAGGCACGCGTATCGCACTTCCAATTTATTTTATGCTCGTCGGGGGATCATTACCTGCGAATACGCTCTACTATCAAGTTAATAAGCGTTACCGTGGCCGTTCGATCGTACAAGTTTATGAGCTTACGCAAAAGGAACGTGCGAAGGAAACGCGTTTTCTCAAATCCCACGCTCCCTTCTCCGATTACTTCTTAGTGCGTTAGTTATATCTGTGTACGTGTATGTATGTATGTATGTCTCGGATATTAGAGAAGGAGATAGATAGATGCCACGGGTTGTTTCTATGGGTTGTTCTCGCGCAATCAGCTATGCTATGCGCTTTTAAAACGTAAACGCGAAAAATGACTTTGTCCCGATAGAAATGGTGGTCTCCGGTTACAATAATTTCTCAAGAAATCTTTTCTTAGTAGAAATATGTAGTACCCTGTGACGTTTAAAACGATCAAACCACAGTATAGTACTCCTGTATCGAATACAAACGTAGAGATCGTAAAACGATTGGTAGATGTATTAGGATAGTTCGAATTAATCGAGAGCAAAGATTTTTCTTGGTATCGACGTCGGGGGAATGTATTTTACGATGTTCTGGAAAATAATTTCGTGTTTCTAGGATCGAACGAAAGTAACGAGACATTTGTAGTACCGACAATATCCCCCCGACATGTATCCCGCTTTGGTATTAGAAGTAAACGGCGTAATACCGACACGGTAGTCATCCTCCTTAACTTAAATCACGTCTACATACATGCGGCTCACCAGGTCCTGTCGTCGTCGTCGTCGTCGTCGTCGTCGTCGTCGTCGTCGTCGTCGTCGTCGCCGTCGTCGTTTTCCAAGCGGCTCCTTAGACCGAGCATAATGACGCAATAAATTACACCACTTTGTGAATGCAGTTAAAACCACTATTATACGCTAGTATCCATAACTAGTTGCCCGTAGATAAGAAAGGGAAGAAACAAAAAGGGAAGGGAATAAAGTTCCATCTGTAATAGAAAGAAAAAGAAAATTGTGATCGTCGAAGAAGGACAAATTTCTGTTTCGTTCCATTCCGTTTTGTTCAGTCCAGTCCAGTCCAGTCCAGTCCAGTCCAGTTCAGTCCATTTTATTATCCGACGCACGGTACGAAAATGTCGCGTAAAAATTCAAGTCACAAGCCGTTAGAAAATTCTCGCTTCATTTTCATTTCAATTGTTTAACGAGCCGATCGAGATATCGTAAGCACGTATATATGTATATAAGCATTACATAGAAGAATAATGACGACGATCGAACGTCAAGACGCGAAGATTAAAATTACTTTAAAGGCGCATTTAATAAATGCCTCGGGCGTCCTCCCACACGACGAAGGACGAAATAAATCATGAAGGATCCACGCTCATAGGCGCCGAGCGCGTGGGTGTTCGTTCTTCGAATCTTAGCTATCCTTCCTTTCTCTTCCTACTCCTTACCTTTCTCGAATTTAACTGAACCATTTAGC
>NC_062189.1:4449309-4461809 GCF_912470025.1 Vespa velutina | reverse complement strand
ATGGCTTAGCAAGTGGTTCCCTCTGCGGCGAAATTTCGTACCTTTCGTTCGTCCTTCGTGAGAGTCCTGAAACATCCTGCCGCTTCGAGTTTCCGGCTGTATCGAATTCTTTAAAAATGCAGATAAAAAGCGAGAAGACCCTTTTCAAATCGATTATAAATATCAAATTAAAAATCAAGAAACGATATTTATTATTTTCAACATTTCTTATTTCCCCTTTTTTGCCTTGTATTTTTTTTTTCTTTTTCTTTTTTTTTTGTACATGCCTATCCATAAGCAGTATCTTTGATCCTTGCTCTTCCGAAAAAAACATTCCAACAGGGATCTTCTTTTCCATCAGGATCAAGCGCTGATAAGAGTTTTCTAATTTAGACGTCAGAACGTGTCACGAATATCTCGCACGAAATTAAATGATCGAGCTCGATGATAACGTTGCATTGATAAGATTACGCGTTGTAATTAAAATAATCGACTTGAGTGTCGTTGATGAAAATATGAGAAAAAAAAGAAAAAGAAAAAAAAAAAAAAAGAAGAAAGAAAAAAAATTACTTTAATAAAAATAGATCACATCGTACAGATACTTTAGATGATAAACGATAAATATTAGTAGAGTCGCAATGCAATAGGAGAATACATACAAAGAAGAAGAAAAGAAAAAAAAGGAATAAAAAGAAAAAAGAAAAAAAAAAAAGAAGAAAGAAAAATAATAGAAAAATAAATCTATAAAAAGAGAGAGAAGAGCGGGGAGTTAGTAGAAAGGGTTTGTTAATATAGAAGTGGCTCGTCGTGGCGACACCGAACGGCGGAAATCTTTTGACGGTCCTTCAAAGACGTCCTACGCGGGTCCTCTGCATGGCCCTTTGCGGGGCCAACGCGTAAAGCCCGGTGTGAAAGGGCCTTTAGAAAGGTCGTGCGTTAACGGTTGCTGGCGTATGCGCGCGCGGCTTCTCTCCTTTGTTTAATTACAATACGCTCGGCGTATGGAGCACGTAGACGGGGTAATTATTGGTTACAATGAATAGGAGAGACCAGGCTTGTTCGCTCTACTTGCTGCTTTTTTTCCTTCTGTCTGTCTCTCTCTCTCTTTCTCTCTCTCTCCCTCTTTCTCCTTTTCGCTTCACTTTTTGTTCTAGTCTTCGACGGTGCAACATTTGGTATCCGTCGGACGGGTGCGTACGAGTGCATGAGTGCAGGCCTCGCAATGCGCTCGCCATCGTGGCTATCACATAGCCATTAATGGCACTCGACGATGTAATTTGCTTCTAGTCCCCGGACACAACCTTCTTTCCCTCTAACTCATATTGCTCTCCTCGTTTTTCTCTCTTTTCTTTTCTCCTTTTTTTTCTCTTTTCTTTCTTTTGTTTTTTTTTCTTTTTTTCTTTTTCACTTTCTTTTTCTTCTTTTTTTTTTCTTTCTTTCTTTTTTTTTTTTTTTATCTTCTTTCTATTTTCTTTCTCTCTTTCCTTACCATTTCATCTTTTCCTTTTCATCATCATATCATATAGACTCTTAGTTTGAATCATTTGCCTCTATTCACCCTCTCTACTCACCCTACAACTGTTGTCTCGAATCTCATCTTCCCCCTTCTATTTCTATTCTTTCTTTCTTCGTTTTCTTCGTGAATCGTATTATCGTATCGCAATGGCAATGTCCAAGGTAGGGGAACTTTACGAGCTCGAAGATCGTGGCAAAGCGCGTCGCTATAAATTTTCCGGACCGGCTGGAGAGCGGGAAACGACGAGGTTCCTCGTTCGAAAAGAGGTAGAAAAAGCGTGTTGCGGTACTACGGAAGTTTCAGAGGGACCGAAATCGCGTTCGCTCGCGCGCGTGACAGGAAGAGACAGAGAGGAATAGAGAGAGAGAGAAAGCGAGAGAGAGAGAGAGAGAGAGAGAGAGAGACAGAGAGAGAGAGGACTGTTTATCTTGCTACCGGCGGTACGTATCGGTCAATATGTGCCCAGCCTCTGAGCATACAGGCTGCATACGTAGGTACATAGGTTCCACCTCCAGTTGGCTGTAGGCCGAGAGACTCAGAGGCAGCGGCGGTGGTGGCGGTGGTGGCGGTGGTGGCGGTGGTGGCGGTGGCGGAGGCTGCGCTTGCCTGTGGACTGCACATTACGTGGCGCATTATGCGCGTACACAAGGAGCCTTATCTGCGCGAGCACGTCCGGGTAATTTAGTCCACCACTGCTCACGGCGATGCTTCTTTTCTCTTCCCTTCTCTTCTACCTTTCCCTCAACCTTTTCTACTTCTCATCCTCTTTTCTTCGTTCTTCCTTTTTCCTCTATCTCTTCCTCCTTCTTCTCCTCCTCCTTTTCATCTTCTTCTTTTTCTTCTTCTTCTTCTTCTTCTTTTTCTTCTTCTTCTTCTTCTTCTTTTTCTATTTTCACTATCGACCAAATCCATTTGCCATTCTAAAGGGTGTGCGAAAAAGTTCGATTCGAATATCGGTGCTTTTGTAAAAATAACATTTTTCTTTCTCACTTCCTTTCTAAAGATGTATATATATGTATATTTATCTATGTATGTATGTATGTATGTATATATATATATATATATATATATATATATATATGTATGTATGTACGTATGTACGTATGTATGTATGTATGTATGTATCTATCTATCTATCTATGTATAATAATGTAGTTGGAGTAATATAATATTAACTGTAACAATGGGTATATATTTATGTATATATAATGATGATATGATTAACATCGTTACTGTATGAATTGTAACAGACAGTAGCAATGATCAATTAGTAAAAGCTCGCAATTTGTTCTACCCTACCATTCTATATTTTACGATCGATTTTGTTGCCACGTATCTAACCACGAAAATTCTTCTCTTTCTATCGTCGTTACTCTGTTCAGATGGAAATCTCGCGAGGTTCACCGAATAGAGTGTAAATTGCGTCGAATTATTCGTAACTCTTCGGGGTGCATCGTTAGCAAGTTCGTGCAGGTGTTTCCACTTGGTTGCTAGCTCTTGGATGAACACTAAAACCCTAATACCTTTGTCGCACGCGAGAAAAGTGATTACAATGTAAGCAATACCGAAAGCCACGTAATGTAATTAAATTCAGTCGCTGAAAGAGTGTGCGAAGGAGAAAGAGATAGAGAGACAGACAGACAGACAGACAGACAGAGAGAGAGAGAGAGAGAGAGAGAGACAGAGACATAGAGAGAGAGAGAGAGAGAGAGAAATAGAGAGAAAGAGAGAAGTGGCAAAATTGCTGACGTAATGGCGTAGCCGGTGGTAAATAATGATGCAGCAAAATATCAAACGGGCATATCGGTTTGTTAATTGGAACCCGCCTCTAATTACCGTTACGACTGCGTATCGTAGCCCATAGCTCGATGAATATATATACATACATATATGCACAGGTATATTCTGTAATCTGAGCGCGCAATGAATCAACTTTTTACGTTGAATTTATATTGCATGCAATAAAGGGCCGTGGGTTGTTTTATATTTTTCTTTTTTTTTTTTTTTTTTTTTTTTTTTTTTTTTTTTTTTCTTTTTTTTTCTTTTTTTTCTTTCTCCGTCTCTCTTTCTCTTGAACTAATGTTTCGATATCTTTTTCAAATAGCTATTATTAACAGTCAATGGACGATAAATTAAATTTCCATTCATTTTAACGATATTAAATTTCGATTCATTTTTCTGATAACGATATATATATATATATATATATATATATATATATGTATGTACTATTAAATGAACAATTTTATATGTATATGTATTTTTACATTTCAATAATCAATTGTATCTTAAAAATGGTTGCAACGATTTTGATGAAAAGGGACGAATTTAATGTTTGTTAAGGCCGAAAAAACGAGTCTCGACTTTGGCAAAAATTCATTTACGATGTTAAATAATCGTATAAAGTGTACATGATTTTTTTTCTTTTTTCCTTTTCATTTTTTTTTTTTTTTTTTTTTTTTTTTTTAATTTAATTTTATACACAGTAATCGGCATGGCGCAACGAACCTCACAATGTGCGTTACAATATATTCGTCGAATTTCATATAACTGTTTAACTGTTTTTTAATTAGCGAAAGGTCGGTCGAACTTCATAATAAGCGATACGATGTTCGGCATATTTTATATAGTTTTCTTAGCGCTGTTATTAATATAATATTATTAATGTAAAGATTAAAAGTCGATGCTGACTGTAAATAAATGATAAAATCATTTTATTTTTCTTAATGAAGAAACGAATATAGTAATAAACTAATTGTTTAATTAAATATAATAAACATAATGTAATTAATATAATAATCGAATAAATATTGAAATAAAACAAGAATAATTTGTTATCGTGTTATTTTAAATAAAATAAAATATATATTCCAGATGTTGTATCTTAAAATTACATATGTAGACATGTATTCATTATAGTCACATCATTGCAAATAGGTAGTACTTATGTAGGTCTCGTATTTTTCAATCCACCGATCGTTCTCAGCTTATACTTATTCCAGTGTAATGTAAATTAGCGGCACCATGGTGAGAATCGTTACCTCTCTTGGCCTTGATTTCAATCTGAATGGTTATCCTTCGGTGACTTAAATCGAACCTTCGGTGAACAATTAGCTTGTGAAAAAGAGAAACTTGCCCTTGTTAAGGACATTTTCCTTTTTTTCTTTCTCTTTCTTTTCTTTTTTTTCTATTTCTTTCTTCTCTCTTTTTTTTCTTTTTTTTTTTCTTTTTTTTTTTTTTTTTGTTGCGATCGACGAACCTTTCGAGTTTATGAATGGCATCGTAAATTTTGCCAAACGAATTTATTTATTATTTCGTCCTTTAAAGGCTACACAAAATTTTTATATTTATTTTCGTCAATGATCCCCGAACGAGAATAGGGTAGAAAGAATTAAAACTAAAGGTAGACTTTGTCGCTTCGTTATATCTACATACGAATAATACGTGGTTTGCCTACGCAACGAGAATATAATCGTTCTCGCGGAATCTCATTAAATCAAAAGGCATACGGATAATTTACGTGGCAATTATCGTTCTTTCCACGAGGATAAAAATAACGAGTTCGAGGTTGGAAAAATGAATTTGCAAACAAGCGGGGAAATGGAGGAGCGCGTAATATATTTGCGGCTACGTGTAATGTGCAAAGATAAAGGGGAAAGAGAGAGAGAGAGAGAGAGAGAGAGAGAGAGAGAGAGAGAGGGAGGGAGAGAGGGAAGGAGGGAGGGAGGGAGGGCGGGCGATGCGGACAGTGGTGGTCAAACGTTTGCCCGCAGCACCACGGTGATTGATATAAACGTGGCAAACTAACGAAGCGTGACGACGGTCGATGCCATGACAGGCGGAAACTAAATTTTTCCCTTTTTACTTTTTCACTCAGCGTGTATCCTAACGCACTCGGCATTGTTCATCGTTGACGGCTCTTGCACTTCGGGGTGAGAGCGTGACTCCACCTCTTTTCCTTGTCTCTCTCTCTCTCTCTCTCTCGCCCTCTCCCCTATCTATCTTTTTCTATCTTTTTCTATCTTTCACTTTTTTCCTCACTCTCTTTCTCTTTCTCTTTTTCGCTACCCCTTCCAGACGCCGATACACTACCGTGCTGTCACGCGCATAATGCCGCGCGTTTAGCATTTATATCTTTTTGGCCCCAGGTATATGTTCTCGCATAATTAGCAGCAGTTTTTATGCACCGCCGTAACATTCAACGACGTAAAAAGAAAAGAGAAAACGGTTAAGTTAGATCCCGCTCAAGGGTTACCTATGCGGCTGCGTCTTTTCTTTCTTTTTTTTTTTTTTTTCGAGCTACCACTAGGCACTTACCGCTTCTCTGTTCCGCGTCCGATTCGTAGGACCCTACGGCCCGAAAAATTCTCACACGGCAGCCGTCGATCTGATTTGCATGCCGAGTGAAATCTCCGTACGACACGGTACATATGCGTGTATCGTTGATGCACGCTCGACACCCTTTTTCGACTATCTTTTTACATGGATTTCTCAGACAGAGAGAGAGAGAGAGAGAGAGAGAGAGAGAGAGATAAAGAATGAAATATAAAAAGGATGAGAAAGAAAAAAGAAAAAGAAAGATGCGCTCGAGGTTGATTATACCTTATAATTACCAAAAAGAAGAAGAGATAAATAGTTCGACGAAAGCGACCGACAAGATAGATCGAAGTATCTTCGATTTCCGTGCTGTCGTTTAGCTTGAATAAAGGCGATGGATCAAAAACAGTGTAATATAGCGAACGCGCGTGCCCTCCGCTGGTGTACAAGAGATCCTTCGATATCCCGATCATCGATCATCCATTATTAGATCGGCACCCTCTTTACCGCAAGTCCAATACGCCCATAAATTCCATTCTTGGATGCGATCCACCTTGTATGAGGGCGTGCAAGAAGCCAACGCGCGCCTCTAGTGCGCTCGATCGACACAATACGAAGGAAAAAATAGTTTTGCTCTCACAAATCGATTCAGATACGTACCTGTGCGTCCGCAGGATAGAGAGGACGTTGTTAACTTTTAAAGCCTCTTCTACCCTTCTTTTTTTCCTTTTACCTATTTCTCTCTCTCTCTCTCTCTCTCTTTTACTTTTAAAGCCACCAGACGGTAGCATTTATACAATGCTTCGTCGACAATCGAGCCTTGAGGCTTCTTTCTCTTTCTCTCTCTCTCTCTCTCTCTCTCTCTCTCTCTCTCTCTTTGACCTGCCAATAAAATATACGATTACACAAATAAGAGAGAAAGAACGAACTCGAGTGGGGATTCATAGATCACCGATCGAGAATATGGGTCTCTATCCTTGTCCTTTTACCTCCTTTCCTCTTCCCTTCCCCTTGAATGGAAAACGACGTCACTTAGACTATACAAAAGGGATCGCAGGTTCCACTAGAACGTTGTTCGCGAGGGTCTCTCGTTAGACCTAAGGGCGGGCATAGGATCCAACCCCCTTCTCAGATTCCCCAGGTGGAATATCGCGCTAGGAGAAAGGATCGAGTACTCGATCAGTTTCCCGTCAGTTTCCGGTGGTGACTCTCGCCAATATCTCGCGAATTTACTTTACTTTATTGTATTAGCCAATAGTTTAGTGATTATCAAACGATATTACTTACAATTCATAGATCTATATATATATATATATATATATATATATATATATATCGATTGATACAAAATACTCGTTGATCCGTTTTAACGAATATGGAAACAAATGTTAACATTAAATCATTGCCTTTGGGAAAGCTTAACCCCTCGAGATTGAGTTATTAACTAGAAAGAAGAGGCGGAGATGATAGAACTAAGGAGAAGAAGAAAATGATAAAAAGCACAACGAACGAAGAGAGCGTGCATGCGAATGGATAAAAGAGAAAGAGAAAAGAGATCGAGCGAATCCTGTTAACCGGTCGAAATTAAATCTCCATTAGAGCGAGAACGTATGAATTATGAAGATGTAGAAAGACCGGTCGAGAGTCGTAGGGAATGACAGAAGTTGAGACGCGGAGGGGATGTTGATAAAAAAGAAAAAGACGAAGAATAAAAAGGAAGAAGATACAACGAACTAGGAGTCTTTGGAAGGAAGAAGAACTTCTAAGAAAAGAAAAGATATATATATATATATATATATATATATATATATGTATGTATATAAAGAAGGAGGGAAGGAGGGAGTGAGTATTAAACGAGCACGGAGGCTTATCACGTAATAAGTGCATGATCGATGCGAGCGTATAGACAGAGCGTGGAGGGAAGAAGTGGCGGAGGTGGATATGGAGGTGGTGATGGAAGGGACGAAGGAGGAGGGGAATGGAAGAAGGAACGGGACGCCATATTGAGTGGCACGGAGCGATCGTATTCTCTCGAGTCGTTGCAAAACTCTGTGCGATGTTAGAGAAAACGTACGGCTTCTAGGACCGCCTACCATTCGTCTTTTGCTTATCCTCTCTCGCTACTACGTATGTACTTAAATCCCCTCCTCTATCTATTTTCTCTAGCTACCATTTGATCGGCGTAACGCGACGCTCCTAGCTTAGAATCTACGATGAGACCTCGATTTATGTGATTCATACGATTTACGTGGTCCAAGCATGTGCATGCCGATTCGTTTGCAAACGTCGATTAAATCGTCGTCTTTTGCTCGAGTCTACGAAGAAAAAAAAAGAGGAGAAAGAGAGAGTGAGAGATATATGTGTGTGTGTGTGTGTGTATGTGTGAGAGAGAGAGAGAGAGAGAGAGAGAGAGAGAGAGAGAGATATTGGACTCGCCAGAGTCTTCTCACATCAGCCAACAAGGGACTCCTTGTATTCGTTAAGCGATTCAAGCGCGAGATACGCGTGTAGGTATGCCTTAAGGATTTTATTCCAAACGCGCGATACGCGACGTGTATGTATGTGATTAGAAGACTCGATGTCTATTCTCCAAGACTCGATGCTTCTAATTGCGACGTCTCCGATCGTTCCTTCTTCGAATTTTGATTCCTTTCATGACTACTGTGTTTCCCTTGGAATCCTTAAAAATCTATCTGACTATCTATTTAGCTTTCTTTATTTTCTTTTTCTTTCTTCTTTTTCTTCTTTTTTCTTTCTTTGTTGTTGTTGTTGTTTTTTTTTCTCTTTTTCTTTTTTTTTCTCGAAGGAGAACGAAAGAATACAAGATACGATTTAGCCGATGAAACATCGCCGACGGACAGGATACTCCTGTAAGATCGTCATGATAATCGTTATGAATAATTAATGAGGAGTTCAGCTACTGAAATATTGTATTTCGATCGTCACACATAGAACGTCCCATTTTGTACATTTTTCATTATCGATTAGTACGGCGACGTTTTTGTAATTATGATAATGATTCTCTAGATGGAGAATTTAGTTAGATGGAAATTGCCATTCCCTGGTACGAACCAATTCGTTTTTCCTCGTCTCGAATAATACGTTATATATATATATATATATATATATATATATATATATTATTAAACCTTTATCTCTAATATAACATTCGGTTTAACCTAATTTTCGATCGATCAGAAATCGATTACATCGAGAATAAAAACGTGTTTTCTTATTTATAAAATTTTTAAGGCATAAGCGTCCTCCGTGTATCGCATAAACAGGATGTAGGATGGATTGCAGAGGGATTAATAGAGAGGAATAATTTACTCTCTTGATTTGACCGTAGGGATCGCAATCGCGAGGGGTGAATGTCGGCTACCAGCAGCGCTCGAAACCGGTTAGAATTCTCCACAGGCACCTGAATGGATACCCAGATCTAAGTGTACGCGTATCGAAGTAATCTTCCAAAGTAGGCACTCGCTCGGGCAGCATGGCTTACCGGCACTTTCCCATAGACTCGGTTATATCCCGTGGGTATACTTACCACTTGAGACGTCTGTGTGCACTTAACGCTCGCTTTTCCGTATCCGTCGTTACCCGTTTCGTCTCCCACAAATTTGATATTTATTCCCGACACCGTTAATTCCCTTGCGAACTTCATCGCATCGAACGATTCGATATTGTCAAGCTTAAGGTCAGGGGTTAGTCGAGAAATCGAAAATTTATATGGCTTTGGTGCTAATTCGAATGCACCTATTAATATTGGAATCTAAATCAATCGAATCTTTGAATGATGTTAATCGCTTTGCTTATAAACGTTATGTTTACTCGATAGACGCAATAACGCTTCAAATTGTCAAGCATTAAGTTCAAAAGTTCATCTACAAATATCGCGTATATTTACATATTTAATTATATGTTAATTCCCTTCTCGTTGTATTTGTCTTTCATTTTGTCGAATATAATCGAATAAAATCGGGATTGGTTGAAAGACGACAATATTTTCTCGAATGAAAATATACGCAAAGTTTATGTAATTTTAATTTCACCTACATGACTCTCAGTTTCCCCTTTTGGTTATTCGTATGTAGATACTCGTATAAACGTGTGCGTACAGGTGCTCTCGTTGCATTGCACGCGATACGAGCGTGATTCACGTAATCCATTCCCTCACAACCTGTTTGGCAGAGGTCCCGCATCTTCGTGTCCATTGTGCTCCACTCGTGTTATCGTCGAGGAACAGGATGGACGCGCAGAAACGAACCCAACTTTCTTTCTTTTTTATCACATCCGTTATATCTACCTATCTATCTATCTCTTTCTTTACGGTACCTCTTTATTTAATGAATTTATCAGCTTAAAGTTATCTTTTTACGTCGACAGATCGTTTAATCGAACCTTTAGAAATTCGTCTTCGTCGTCATGTTTTTCGGCGGCACCTTCACAACGTTCAAGCTTCTGAAATTTTAGTATGCTGACGTAGCAATGCTCGTACCGATCCTGCCTTCGAAGAATAGGGGATACGATGATTCAGTTGTTTCTTGCCTGAACGATCAGTTGACTCTTACCAAACCGGTCTTGCGATGGGTCCAGTATCCTCGCTGAAGAATACTAAAAGAGAAAAATCTTTCTTAATATCTCTAAAGAAGTATTTCCATAAATGATTTTTGAATTCACTTTAAGTGGAATTACATGTAGTTAAAGTGTTGTTGTTAATTATATTATAAATCACATTAAGATAACATTTAGTTGATATATCGAAAATTATTGATCCCGTGAAAGGGTTTTAAATCACAGAAGCGTATCGTAATAGTGGCCCTTTGATCTCAAACTCGTTAACTGAGTTCGTTGCCCTACTTTCAACCCTCTCTTTAGGGCCAGGAGTTTCGTTAGTCCATACTCTTTCGTCACGATCTTTGCCGTTCTTATTACGAGAAAGAGAAAGAATAGAAAAAAGAGGAGGTGATAGGGAGCGACAGTAGTGGAGGAGAACGCGAGAGGGACAACAACGAGAGGGAAAGAGGGTTGTGGAGAGTCGAACTAACCCCGCGATCAATACGGTAATGACGGCCGCGCCACACGATGTTACTATGCTAAGCGTTTCGATGTTTTATACTCGCGATTATGCAGTATCCTTGCTTCTTCGAGCTCTTTGAACCCGAATCACAACGGGTTCCACCCTTATCGCTTCCCTTCTCCTCATTTTCATCGAGTATCCTCGATTCTAAGGAGCATGTAGAAACGAAAAGAAACTCATATTTCTTTTTTCTTCTTTTTCCGTTTTTTCTTTCTGCCTTCTTTTTTTTTTCTTCTTTTCTTTTTTTTTTATATCGAGTAATACGTTAGCGATGATGACTTCGATGATTATATACGAGAACGATGATATTTTCCTAATAATGATTTTTCTTTTCTTTTCTTCTTTCACTAATCTCTATCATCGAAACATTCATTCGATGATATAGAAGATTCGAAAAATAGGGATATAAAGGAGAATTGTTAATTCTTGTTACATTGACTTCTTGTCGGGAGAAAAGGTAAAGGATGAGATGGGGAGAGGGTGGTATAGAGGAAGAAGGAGCAGGTGATATTCGATATCTTCGAGTCTACGTAGGTCGATGTATCGAAGAAACGAATGGCGGCTACGAGAATGGAGGGAAAAGGGAGAAAGATAGAGAAAGATAGGTAGATAGATAGATAGATAGATAGATAGATAGAGAAAAAGAGAGAGCGAGAGAGAGGGAGAGAGAGAGAGAGAGAGAGAGAGAGAGAGAGAGAGAGAGAGGATGAGGACGTTGAGCTCGAACGTCGTTCCCGGGAAATGAAACTGGCAAGAATGTGCTACCTGATCACCGTCCTCGACGAGCCGATGCTAATGCCATCAGCCACTTTCAAAGTCAGCACCTGGATGTCGCGAGTTCATCGTCGTCGTCTCGCGTTGCGTGCCTTCTCCAAACGAACGATAAAGCTTCTGCTTTTTATGTGCAATGAGCCGAAAAATTACTGACCTCCTCCTCCTCCTCCTCCTCTTCTTCTTCTTCTTCTTTTTTTTCTTCTCTTCCTTTTTCTTTTTTCCATCTATTCTTGTTCCTCTTTTCGTCTACAACTTCTCTCCCGATGGTAGTCTCTTAGCTCGGTGCACCCCTCACACGATTTTCCAATAACTCGTTTACTATCCCTACCCTTCGGCAATTTCAGTCTCCTTTTTTCCTGCTACCTTCAAACCTCTTCCACCCCGTGGACCACTCTTCGGCAATCTCACCTCGTTAAAGACCCTCGACTTTTTAACTGCGACGTCTATATATCTAAAGAGCCAAAGCAGAGCCGTTTCGTCGGTTGCATTTAAACGACATTATTATGCTTCGTGTGTCAACTGATCGAAACGTTCGATTTGAGGATCTTGGCATTATCATCGAAATATCGATCTTTCGATTTCTACTTTCATTTCTCTGAAACAACGTCCTTCCCTTCCTTTTCGAAGAAATGTCGAAGGAGAAGACAAAGAAGAAGGGAAAGACACAGAGAAAAAGAGAGAGAGAGAGAGAGAGAGAGGGAGAGGGAAAGGGAGAAGGAGAAGGAGAAGGAGGAGAAAGTGAGAAAGCACGCGATTCAAAGCGAGCAGTTCCGCCGGTTAATTTTCTGCCAGTTCACCTTTATCGGTGCGCTTTCCTGCTCAATGACGAAGGAC